>NC_136794.1:14813764-14908764 GCF_951216825.1 Electrona antarctica | reverse complement strand
CACTATTACAGAATGAGAAGGAGACACTATTACAAAATGAGAATGAGACACTATTACAGAATGAGAAGGAGACACTATTACAGCGGAGGCCAACCTTCTTGGACAAAAGATCACTTTGTTCAGACTGCAGGCAAGAACTGCATGATCTTCAGGAGGACTGACTGTCCACACTTATTATTTGCAAGTGATCAGATTGGATCGCCGGCCTTTCTTCCTTTCTTTGCTGTGGCAACGACATAATTAACCTATACTGTAGGACGGCGTGAGTAACGCTTAACGTATACTGTCATACTACATATCTGATTCAGCAAAATCAGTTTTCATGCGTTTATTTTTCTATTTTTTGCTGTGCAGACTTGATAAAACAGAACTGAGAACTGAGTGTGAACATAGCTTCTCAACCCTGAAGTAGAGAGCCAGATGGGATTAGACCTGCAGGTGTCTTTAGTTTGTACACTCTCTATGCTCGTTTGGACTACCAGAACTTAGTGAACCGTGCCGTGCCATGAAGCGTATTTCACAGGTTTTGGATTAGTTTTCATTACGTTGCGACTCGGTTTCAGAGGAGGTTCTGAGACTCTAGTAGAGTCTAGATGTAGTGCTACTGTACTGCTAACCCTGAGTTCTGGGAGAACTCAGAACTTGTTATTTATTTTTTTACCTCCTAAAATATCAGATATAGCTGATCGTATTTAATGCTATACCTCCTCCTTCAGGGTTGGTTGTGGTTATAATGGAAATATCACACAACTTCACGGTTTCTAGAAAGTTTCTGGTCCTGGAAGATTCTGGACAGTGTTAATATTGACAGAAATGTTTGATTTAGTTTTTGTTATAGTCCTTTGAATACAATTCCATTTAGTTCTATTCATATTTTAGTCACCTGAAATGTTTTAGTTGACTAAATATACAGTAAGATTTTAGTCCACTAACAGTCCACCACAAAAAAATATATATATTTAGGCGTGCCGTGAATCCGTGATACTTTCGTACTTTTACTCAAGTGCATTTTGAATTCCGGGCTTTTACTTGTAAGGGAGTAGTTCTACATTGCAGTATTGATACTTTTACTTAAGTAAAACAATTGAGAACTTTTTTCCACCACTGATAACCTGTGGGTTGAACATTAATAAGCGATCCAGAATTGACTGCGCGCCATCACGGCAGTGCTGAGCACAAGAGGAGGGCTGGCCTGGCACCGCGGGCGTTCATAAACCCCGTCATGGGCACCAGAAAGCACCCTGTGGATTTGTTTCCAGACGTGCTCTCAGACAACCCAGTACATTTTGTCCTGCCACCCTGCCAGTCAAAACACTGGGTAGAGAGAGAGAGAGAGAGAGAGAGAGAGAGAGAGAGAGAGAGAGAGAGAGAGAGAGAGAGAGAGAGAGAGAGAGAGAGAGAGAGAGGAGAGAGAGAGAGAGAGAGAGAGAGAGAAGTAAGTTGTTGACTCTGGAAGTCAAGGCGGTTTATTCATCCCATTTCTCCTCTGCTGCTAAACGATAGAAGAAAGACGCCACTGTTTTATTTTTCCTGAGTGATTTTAATGTGGTCGGCCGCTAGCTGCCTTTTCCTTTTTTCTCTCTTTTTTTTTAGCCCACTCTCCAGCCAAAGCGCAGGCACTTTTATGGACAGCCGTATGCCATCGGCAGTAGCTCGGGGCCTGGAAGGACCTCTGGCCCTGTTAAAGCTGGGAAGCAAAATTGGTCTGAATGACGTGGGAGGGAGAGAGAGAGAGAGAGCGAGAGAGAGAGAGAGAGAGAGAGAGAGAGAGAGATGTGGGCTGGACTGGAAACAGTGCTGGTTTCAGCCTCATGCTGGTCGCTGTAACGCTTTAAAAACACAGATGTAAATCAGACACAGGTTACCATAGGACAGAGAGAGAAAGAGAGAGAGAGAGAGAGAGAGAGAGAGAGAGAGAGAGAGAGATGTTCTAAAAGATTCCTTTATAATACATAAATTACTAAAGGTAACAATTTGGGGGAGAAATGCATACACCTGAAAAATAAGCAAGGGACATGTACAGAAAAACTACAACAAGAAAACAAAATGCTAGACATTAAAACAGTAGTCTACTGTCAAAATGAAAATGAATCTCCATTATCTCCCACGGTACACAAAACCATTCGCACACTTCAAGACATGTGCACTGTGTTTTGTAATAGGCGTGCTCAGCCCTAACACTGAATTCACACCACAAGGGCTTGAGCCTGAGGGACATGCTCCTAAATAAGCCCGTTTGTGGTCCAGTGAGAGCTCTCTCTGCTGCTCCGAAACAGATCAAAGCGAGCAGCTGTGCCCGGTAGGAGGGCTCACTGACAGAGAGGACAAGACACTCGATGCTTGTCCCTAGCCGACTGTTTGTAAACAGACTATACATTGTAGGTATAAGAAATCGATCATGTATAGTTGCTCAACATTGATTCATCTAGTGCTACTGCTAGTATAAAACTTCATCAATATACGCTGCTTACAGTACATGCAGTAGTCCATTTCTGTCCTTCTCAGGCAGTCTTGAAACGCAAAGTTTAACGTCACTCCTTGCCAAGGACAATCCTACTTTGCCGCTTTCTGTTGCTTATTCTGTAGGGCTCACACATTATGAGTTAGGCTTAAGGCAGGCCGATAGCAGTCCTTGATCTCAGAGAAAATATAAGTAGACACGTGAGTCACTGAGGACAGTATGTGAAAGCAGAGTAGGACAGTTAAATCATTCCTGAGTTCAGATCTCATCTGACACAGCTAGGTAGCGGATACCATCAGGATGCTTGGTATTTGTACTGTCAATAGTACAATGTTATTTCTAGAACAGGGTGTGTCTGTGATAGAAGGACAAGAGGAGGACATATACTTTTTGGAAGACCATAGGCCAAAATAAAACCTTATTTCCGGCTCCTCCTGGCTGCATGCATGTTGAAGTGTGCGTGAGTAAGACACTTGATTGAGTGATGTTTTTATCGACAAAAACGCATAATATAACATACCGGTATATTTATTTTATACATATCTGTCGAAAGGATAAAATGCTAAAGCTTGAGAGACACAGCCCCTAATTGCTCCTGTATGTTGCTGCTCCTGCATGTGTGAATGTGTGTGAATGGGTGAACCGTGAATGTAACACATTGGATAACTGTGCTACTGAGCAAATGCACCATTTGTTTACCATTTATTATTTCTGTTTCAGGTGCGGTCGCGTGTTCAGTCGCTGGGTGAAGATGTAGTCCGTTTGGTCACCATTTGGAGTATGTCTTTCATCAGGATCCCCTCTGCCCTGTTACCGTGCTTACTGTGGCTGTCCTTCCTCCCGCCCCCTGTCGCCCCAACCACGATGGCGACAGACACCGCTCCCCTGTCCAGTTCCGCCTTCGCCTCCTCCTCCTCGCCCTCCTCCTCCTCCTCCCTCCCCCGGCCGGCGGCCAACACCACGCTCCTCTTCGTCACTGGCGTCCACGGGAACAGCCTGCGCAACTGCACCTGCTCCGCCCCCGTCAGCGACTGCAACGAGCCTCTGGCCAACCTGCTGTGCAGCTGCCGCACGGTCCTGCGTTCGGCGCTGCCCTCCGCGGGCCTCCGGGAGCCCGGCGGGCTGACGGTGTGGCTGCGAGAGCCGTGGGTGCTCGGCGAGCTGCTGAACAGCAGCACCGTGGGACACCTGCGGCTGGCTCTTTGCGGAGAAGGGACCCCGGTGGCCAGCCAGTACCTCACTCTGTTTGGACTCAGGACTCTGACCGTCCACAGCATGGCGCCGGGGGCACCACACCCCTACCAGGAGCTCAACCTGGACCCCACAGTGGGGGCGGCCACAGAGGGAGGGAACTCCCTGGACACTGACCCCGTCCTCTCCCCCGATCCCCCGTCATCTTCATCATCATCGTCATCCTCGTCCTTCGTCCTTCACGTGACATTCCTGGATGTGGCCGTGTTGAACGGCCTCTCCACCCTGAAGTCATACAGCGTGGTGGGGCCGCCCGTTTCAAACCTCTCACAGGAGTTCCCCAACCTGCCCCTCCCCCTCCCCGTGCCCTCCCCCTCCACCCCCCAGGATGAACACGCGAGTCCCAGGGACCCTCAGCTCAACTCGCTACTCACCTTTGTCTACTAAAGCCTAGTTTATGCTCCGAAAATTGCAGGCCATTTTGCGACCATCATGTAACAAAGTATTAATCTGGATTTATACTTCATTATGATGGTCTCAAAATAGAGACGACATCTTCAAAAAGAGAGACGTCCGCTCACCTTTGGATCTTTGTCTCCTTGGGAATGCTGAAACCTTGAGAAGACACGGGACGGGAGGGACGAAATTGGTTGGATTTGGATCTTAGATTAGCAGTGGTCTTTCTCACCATGAACTAAAAGTGATGCTTGTTGTCACTACGAAGGAATGTTTGTGATTGTAGTGGTTGCAGCAAGTCTCTCTGGATGAGAGCATCCACTTCATTTTTCAAATGTAAACAAGGAATGGATCAATATTTCCACTTCCTTTTTCTACAAGCTGCTCTTGGGGAGCAAGGAGCTAAATGGAAAATAATTCACGTGATGTTTTCGGCATAGAATTCCACTAGAAGCCGTTCTCTGTGACTTCTGGATGTCAGTGCACATTGCGTCAAAGGGTACACGAAGTGCCACATGTTGTGTGGCTTTGAACGCAACGTTTCAAACAGAATTTGATGTTTTCTCAGACAGACACACTGTCTACTAAGAAACGTATGCGTGTTCACACAGCGACAGCCTACAAGGCATTTTCAATGCAAGCCAGCGGCATGAAGCTACAGGGTGACACCCAAGCCACTGCATGGCGGCCATGGCGAGCCACAAATCAAAGTTGAGCTGGTCTCAACGTTTTTCAGGGCTCCACTGATGCAGTGAACCATCATTCAATAATATGTTTTCCACCCCCTCTTCTCTCTAGTCAAAAGCGTACTCTGTTCCATAAATGGAAGAAAAACTAACTATAGCTCTCTGTGTTATTTAACCCCTTTCATTTGCGCAGTGTGGCTTGAGCAGCACTTCAACTGCGACTCGGCAGCAATGAAGCTGGCCAAGTTTGTAATTTTGTTGCTTTTGTCGGCACTTGTGTGAACACAGCAATGCAGTAGCCTACGGGTTCTTGAGGTTACCTCTTTCTGACCTGCTCTCAGCATGGCTGCTGCCACAGTGTTGTACCTTAAACCATAGGAATTATTTGGAAGGTCTACAAAGATTCACATTTTTAAGATCCCGGTTGTCAGTTTAATGAACACTGACGTGTCAACTAGAAAGCTTCGGTTTGACAACCATGGCTGATCTTGTGTTAAATTAAGCTTTTTCTTGAACCAAGAGATTTGGTGTAGACACACACACACACACACACACACACACACACATTTAAACGTTTTTATGTTTTTCATAAATTAAAGCCCTACTTCACCATACAACAGAGGCGCACAAAAGTAGAGAAAATAGCTGATAGACTAGCTCACAATTGCGATGTTACTATTCGCTATTTCAGACAAAAGTGTTTAAGTCTGTCTGTGGGTTTTAGAAACATTGAACCAATGAAAGTGTTGGAACACTTTCCCATTTCCTGAAAAGTAAATGTTTTGTTCATACAGTACATGGTTTGTACCCCAACAGCAGGTAGTAAGGCTATGTTTTGGTATGAACAGGCTGTTCTCGTTGTTTCCGTAGCAACCAAACTCACAAAGAAAGCAGTGATGTTAACAAGCTATAAGATGTCCAGCTTTCCAATAACCTGGCTGCCAATAAAACCTATGGAGAACAGGATATGCCATGGTAGTATGTAAGTAAATACTTCAAAAGTAGTTTAAAGTACAATTACGATGTATAATTTATTTTTGTAAGGCATAAGTAGTGAGTACTCAAGTACATGTACTAAGTTACTGTCCACAACCACTGGCATTACGTAATGACAGTATCTCTTCACAGACAACTTGGATATCCCAAACACTACTGGAATGCACTGTAATTGTGCATGCATGCACCGCTCATTGCATATACTGTAGCGCGAAGCCACGTCGTTAAATCTTATACACACTGCACATTCCATACGCAGGGAAACTCAATGCGCTTTTGTGGCAAAAGAAGAAGATATCGTCGCTGTCAGGCAGAAATCTGACATAAATCACATCACATTAATATTCTATTTTATACTCGATTCTGAAAATGTTTGCCTATAACAGGGGTTCTCAACGTTTTTGGCCGGGGACCCCCGGAAATGCTTTGGCAATGTCTCGGGACCCCCGCCCCGCCCCCTCCCGACCCCCAATATAAATTGACTGCTACAATAACCTTAAACCATTTTGGGCGGGAACCCCTTTTGGTGTTTTAAGCATTGTTATAATTTAGCTATTGAAAAATAGCAGATCTACAAGCTCATAGCGCGCCACCGAGTGGCGCGCTACGAGCTTGTAGGTCTGCTATTTTTGAAAAATCGTGAAATTATTTTTTGAAAATAATTTGGGGACCCCCTAAAATAATTTGGCGACCCCCCCGAGGGGTCGCGACCCACGGGTTGAGAACCCCTGGCCTATAACAACATGGCCAAAATATGGAGTTGAAAATGGTCTGTCTGTGGTTTATAAATAATTAACAACAAGTACTAATAAGAGCTGTGACTAAATGTTTCATTGGATCCATTTTAATTTTCCTTTTAGGATATAGGCCTACAAGCTTTCAGTGACCATATGATACTCATCCCTACATTGAAAAGTCCAGTGTCTTGTCAAGTCACATGGTGTCATGGTGGCGGTCGCTCAAAGCCAGCAGTACCAACACCAAAACCTTCACGCATGTGTCTGAATGAACAGATAGCTAGCTACAGTATATCCCCAAATATCAGAGAGAGAGAGAGAGAACAAATCCCATCCAATAATTTATTACCTGTTAGTAGTGATATCTTGACATCAAACTCACGACTGCTCGTATAGTGTGGGACGGGATGTTCCGCACTTGCAGTCAGCGTGTTCTCCAACGCACCTGCAGGTGCTGTCAGAAGATAAACTGCAGCAGATTACCTCCAGAGACAGACAGAGGAGATCTGGAGTGTAACCAGTCAGTGCAGGGTGGGGTCAGCTGGATGGAGCTCAAATCATAGTCCATTATTTATGGTCGGTGGGGATACGTTTTATCCCTGCTGCTGGTTAGACTGAATTATGTAATTACATGCATTTCCTTTTGGGAAATGTAGACTGTCAAATATATTACATATCCCAATTTTACAATTTAATTAAAAACAATTGAATTAGAAATGTATGTTAACCGCATCCCTATTTTGGCAAAAAATAATAATTAAACTTCTGTTTTCAAGCAATGCCCTTGTTTCACGGAGTAGAAATTAGGCTTGATGGAAGACATGGGATGGATGTACAGAGAACAGTTTTTACACTGAATCATTTTAGAGCAGTTGTTAAGATTTTAACCACGCTAACTTAGCATATCCCTATTCTGGTACGAACATTACCATTAGATTGGCTATTTTTGGAAGACATTTGTTGTAGAGTGAAATACTGCAGAATTGAGTATAGAGCCCTGAGGGACCCCGGTCAACTATGTATGTGGTTAAGTGGTTTAAGACGTTGGTATTAAGTTTGGAATTAAGTGAGAGATAGCCGCGCTGCAGCTAGCTACTGCTTAGAAAAGTGACTAAAGCTACAATCTAGGACTTATTACAATGCCTAAAATGTTACTAACCGATCTCAATCTGTATGGTACATGTTAATGAATACATTTTAACTACAGCAGTACATTAAATGTCTGTAATGCTATAGAGATGGTGCAGCAGATTGGATAGTACATGCGGCCATTGCAGCGCCATCTTTATTGTAGTTCAGACATCATTGCAATTACACCTCTCTGTCAGGAGAGGGAGACAGTGGACAGAAACTGTACGTATTGTAGCTTAAAGGGAAAGGGTAAATTACATTATTTGTTTTGTTTGTTGTAGGGGGTGAGATCAGTGTGCAGGGTTAACAGCTGCATCACAGCTGCTTCGCACGCACCCACGCACGCACGCACGCACACACGCACGCACGCCGCACGCATGCACGCACGCACACACGCATGCACACACACACACACACACACACACAGAGAGAGAGAGGGAAAGGAAACATTACAAGCTACATTACGTTACACGCTTAACCACGTCCCTATTATAGGGCAAATATTCAGTGAAGAGATTTGATGGAGGGAAAAAAGTAGCGAAATCCAGTATAGATCAGTCTTTACTGTGGCCGAAAATACATTTTCTACGGTTGTTCTTTGTGTCACGAGTACACACAGAATATTATGGTATGTTACCATAAAGTGATGTAATTTTTATATAGAACTGAGCTTCGCACTGCAGATAAAGGCATCAGTCTGTATATGAATGATGCATCAACTGCATGAATAGTTTTGATTTGAAATATTCGCTGGCGAGAATTTCACATTTTTGTATGGATTATTCGTCAAGGTGTGTAAAGGCCTTCACTTTAAGAGTTGGTTTGAGGGACTGACCTATTGCCAAAATGCCACAGGTATTATTACACATATCTCCTGCACGATCCTTGTTCACACTGATAACTTATACTAAACTGGTTGATGATGGCTGGCTGCGACGTACTGCGCCTGCGGTTAGCCTGTGCTAAGTTCTAACTACCAGATAATATTTGGCTCGTCCCCATAGCAACGTGAGAGTTTTGGGACGAAACTGTCTATAACTGCTTTACACAGAATGTTTTCAAGTGCGTCGTTGTGAAGTGAACGTCTCTGCCAGTCTAACACACTGGTCTTTGGCCTAACCCTAACCCTAACCCTAACCCTAACGTCTCTGCCAGTCTAACACACTGGTCTTTGGCAAACAGAAAGTACACAGTCAAATCCTTGGTGTATATTTGCAACTTAGAGAGTGTACAAATGGAACCAAATGGTCCCCTGATGGGTCCATTTGGTTCTATTTGTACACATCTCTGAGTTAACGGAACACTCAGGAGGCGGTCTGACGGACAGACAGACAGACAGACAGACAGGCATGTGTTTGGATAAGAGACAGGCAGACGGATCAATGGGTTTGAGATGTTTCTGGAGTACAGCTGCTGCCTGCATTCTCTCTCTCTCTCTCTCTCTCTCTCCCTATCTCTTTCTCAGTGTGTGTGAGTGTGTGTGTGTGTGTGTGTGTGTGTGTGTGTGTGCGTGTGTGTGCAAGTGCGCTGTGTTCTCCGTCTTATTGAGTGCAGATGTACTAATAAAACATGTTGTTTTGAGGCAGCATGCAGGTTTACAGTAGATCAACGGGGGGCCCGGCGTGAGGGTCCCTCTCTGAGCCGCCTGTAAATCTCAACCCTCCTAGATCAGAACCACTGGACTAGAGCTTCTGCTGGGTCAGAGCCACAGAGGACAGGCTCTGCTGGTATTGGTTCTTCTCGGGCATTTGAATTCCAAGCTAGGACCCCCATAACCGTGAGAGTGGAACCATTTGTTCCATTTGCACACTCGCAGAGTTACAGACCTGTAAGGAATGATCCATTTTGGTTCCTGTCAGACAATCATAAATAACCCCTTCAAGGGGCCCGCTGGGCGTCCCCGAACCTCACATTAAGAACCACTGGTTTAGAGGTTGTGTTGGAGCAGAGGTTCTGTTGACTGAACAGAGGTTGGATTAGAGGTTGTGTTGGAGCAGAGGTTCTGTTGACTGAACAGAGGTTGGATTAGAGATTGTGTTGGAGCAGAGGTTCTGTTGACTGAACAGAGGTTGGATTAGAGGTTGTGTTGGAGCAGAGGTTCTGTTGACTGAACAGAGGTTGGATTAGAGGTTGTGTTGGAGCAGAGGTTCTGTTGACTGAACAGAGGTTGGATTAGAGGTTGTGTTGGAGCAGAGGTTCTGTTGACTGAACAGAGGTTGGATTAGAGGTTGTGTTGGAGCAGAGGTTCTGTTGACTGAACAGAGGTTGGATTAGAGATTTATTTTCTTTTCTTTTAAAAGAAATGTCAAAAATAGCAGACGTACAACCTCATGTCGTGGCACAAAGTGACACTATGTGAGCTTGTATATCTGCTATTTTTGAACAGCCAACATATAAATGGATAAAGTGGTTAAATTATTGTGATTCTGTATTAACTACTTTTGCTGGGGAACCCCCCAAGGGCCCCCATTTAAGAGAAACACTGGGTTAGACCCTCGGCTTGCCACGTGTGCTGAATTGCCCCAGAACGTAACCCCCTTGCACTCATCTGAGCCTATAAGCAGCCATCAGCTGAGTGAAGCACTAAAAGTGATTCATACACTTTCCTTTCGCTTCTTGTGCCTGTATGAGTAATGACAAATATTTAAAATCCCCTTGATTCATGATTGATTTTGTGATATTGAGGATACTGGGACAGCAGTGGCTCATGAGGTGGAGCGGCCACTTGGGAATCGGTATGTTCCCGGTTCAATCCTCGGCTCCCCTGTGTTAGTGTCGAAGTGCCCTTGAGCCACTGAACCCCTATCCCCCTTTCTGAAACCAGCTCCTCGCCACTCGCTCTACACACTTTCCCTCGATATGCGCGTTCACGCGAGGCTGCGCCATATTAAGTGTCGTCCGAAACCAAGCAGCCTTGAGTGGAAGTGGCTTATAAAGCCCTCAAGAGCGAGTCTGTGCCGATCTAGACTCGATTGCCTTGTGCAGCCCTGCTCTCTGTCCGCATGGAAACCGCGACCTACAAATGTAAGAACCACCACAAATAAATGATAAATAAACTCCTCCTAAACAATCTTCATCTGATGCAGAATAGACAATGCTCCAACTGATGTTCACAATGGCTCTTTATTTACCCCACCGTGAAAAAACTATAAATGAAACCACACAAACAAAACAACTTTTAACACAATGATTTATAAACACCATGGATGTATATGACATGTCATTTTTGACAGTCACGCTGTATTTCCTTTTTCCATATTAATGAAATCCACGTCACAAACATAACTGTACAAACAAAATAACAGGTAACACAATTGCGTGATGGCAACGAATGGTGTCTGTTTCCTGTTTCTGCACAAGGAGGGCGAGTGTATTTCCAAACAGTTTTTTATACCCAGCACCCTAATCAAGGGAACTTGATTCAGCTGGAGGGGCACTTTCTGACGAGGGAACCTCCTGAGAGCACTTCAAATCAAGGGACTGGTTTCAGAAAGGGCCCTAGCCTCGGAAACCCATACGTTTTTATTTCCAGGGAGAAAAACCCTAACTGCTCCGATGTGCATGCAGGTTGGTGCCTTGCATGGTTTCCTCTGCTGTGAATGGGTGAATTTAATTGGTGTGCACATTTCTTGTGTGGTTTTGTATGAAGTTTGGTAGTACTACTGCGGTTCAGGTGGTACTGTTATTGTTGTTACTGCGAGTGTGGTCTAGCCAACACCAACTCGGGACTCCTGGACCGCTGCCCCCCACACTTTCATATCCAACAACAGAGTCAATTTACTTGCCTCTAGTTCTGGTTGCCTGACACAGTGCCCTGCCAGCCTCAACCTTCTCTCTCTGACTTTGTCTGTGACCCCTAGGTCCACATTTCTGATGTGGTCCGTCCATGTGACACCTAGTGCCATTCGAAGAATTCTTGAATAGACTCCATTCAGGGCTCTTTCCTGTTGGGCATGTCTTAGCCCCATACAGCAGTACTGACTATGAACAGCTGCCTCTTAAGGTATTCTCCCATGTCTGATTTCCACACTCTCCTCATCCCATGCAAGGCATTCCAGGCAAGTGCTCTCTGGATCTTCAGGTCCTGTTCTGTTGAAGCAGTCCAGGCCCTGAGATATTTGAAGTCATCGACTGTCTCGAGCATCGACTGTCAGCAGTGGCAATGGTTTTGTCCTCTGTGTTGACTGTCATTACCATTGTTTTCTTGGCATTGAGCTTGAGGCCGATCTTCCTGCACTCCATTTCTATTACCAGTAGTAGTTCCCTTCCTTTCTCTGCTGCATGTATCTGAGATTAGGGCGATGTCGTCTGCATAGTCGAGGTCAGTGACCATGATAGGGTGTATGCGCCTTGACTTCCTCGGGACCAGAGTGAACCCCAGTGTGAGCCCCACGTTGTGAGCTTGTAGATCGGCTATTTTTTGTGACGAGATTTGGTGCAGACGGAAAACAGCGGTCCAAGTATACAGACCCAACTAACTAAGTGGTTAAATTGCCCTCCGCAGAGGAGAACTGGAGAACAGAAAACAGGGTGTGAAGAGTCATTAAAACCATGAGAGGTCATGACCCTGCAGCACACTGAACCCTCACTCTGCCTCTTTCTGTCTACAGTCTCTCTTCCTTGGTATCTCTGTCTTTACATCTACTTCTCTGTGTTTGTGTCTTTTTCTGTTCTTCTCTGTCCAATACTCCCCCCCCCAAGACTGCCCCCCCCCCCCCCCCCCCCCTTTCTTTCTGGTTCCAGCTCATTTCCTGAGAGAAAGAAAGAGAAAGAGAGATTGTTAAGACTTCTCTCACAAACGCAGTCTTCAGCCAACACTTCTGCAATGTGGTGTGTGTGTGTGTGCGTGTGTGCGTGTGTGCGTGCGTGCGTGCGTGCGTGCGTGCGTGCGTGCACACGCGTAGTGCAGTGCAGGGGCAGGGTTAGAGTTAGGGTTTGCACGCTTGGGTGTGTCTTTGTACAGTAGTGTACTGTATGTGCAAACATGCTTCATCCCCTCCTACCTTATTATATTTCCAGTTTAGAGAAAGCCGCAGTTGTTCTGCCATGCTGTGCTCATGGTTATACCCAGGGCTCGATTTGCGAGGAAACGGGTGGCGGTGGGTCATTTAAACCCATTTCGTTGCCCGACAAATAAAAAGAATATCCGACACATGCATCTAGCATGCATCAAGTTGTGAACTTGCCCAGTGTTTCTGTGGGTTTTATAAATATTGAACCAATGAAACTTTGAATAAGAGCTTGGTACTAAACTTGTGTCCAATCGACAGTGACGATATCATACACGACCTGTATTATTTATTAAACAGTAAACTATGTCTTATTTGAGGGTTTCTAACATAATATTAACAATGATGATGATAATAATAATAATTATTATTTATATAGCACTTTCTAAGTACCCCAAGTCACTTTACATAAAAGAAAAGGAAGGAACCAACTTTATTAAGAAAATCTAAAACAATAAAAAGTGCTAGATTAAAATTGATGAAAGGTTCAGCATGTCTTCTATAGCGGTGGTTCGCAAACTTTTTTTTCTAGCTTGAGACACAATAGTCTCCCCTGGACCCAATCTTACAAAAATATATTATGATTAACAACCGATGACCTATTTATAGTAAAAGAAAAATGGTTTAGGAACCACTGTTTTATATGAATACCAGATGAGTCCTTATAGTGACTGTTCGGCTATAATGGCTGTATGGTAACTTAGTGGAGCCAGAAGTGTCCCATTAGTTCCTGCCATCTGGTGTGCTGGTGAGCAGCGTGCTGGACTGTGTATAATGGTTTTCAGACAGGATGTTCAGACAGACTCCGCACATTTGTTACAAGCCTCCAGTCAGCTTACAGCTCACGCTCTTAAAACCTCTGGAACATTCCGCCATCAAACCAGCGAAATGAGGTCATTGGCTATTTGGCTCCTGACATCACATATACACACGCACGCGCACACATGCATGCACACGCACGCACGCACGCACGCACACACGCACGCACACACGCACACACACACACACACACACCTAAGCTTTCATTTGTTTTATTTCTTTTGATGTTTTTTTTTAACTAGACTATAGCACCTTACCTACTTGTTTCAGGGAATGTAATGATTCAAAAGTAAAATAAAAAGGGTACCCGTTTGTTATTAATGTCCATAACCCGGGGCTGTACGCCTTAAGATGTGTGTGTACAAATTACAATAGTTATTTACATTCTATGTACGACATGTTTGATGAGTCATCACTGAATCTTATGACGTTTAATGAAAGGACTGTGGATTTGGACTTGTTATTGATAGAATTAATTTGTATATAATTTGGTTTTTGTCATTGAAGATTTTTTTATAAAAATGGGAAGCTTGTTTCTTTATCATGAGGCTGACGTGTGGACTATGTGTTGTCCACAAACTTATTGCTGCTGTATATTGTGTAACAGTGCCTAATTAAAATTAAAATATTTTTTGTTTTAATGTTTGAAATGCAGTCTTCAGTCTTGATGTCATTTATATTGGGCAGAGCATACATCATAAACATATAGTATCACACTGCAACACAACAATGGAACTAATACTTTACAATTTAGGCATTGTAATTACATTATGCCCATGTATAGTGCATCTGGACATTGTTTTTGTTTTTTTTAAGATCTTTTTGGGGGCTTTTTGCCTCTATTGATAGATTAACAGTAGCTTGACAAGAAAGGGGGAGAGAGATGGGGGGGGAAGACACGCAGCAACGGTCATCGGGATTACCAGCCTAGGTGCCTGGACCACTCTGCCGGCCCAGGCCAGGAAGACAGTAATACTTCAGATAATTATCTAACTACATAACATAACATAACATAACATAACATAACATAAAAACAGCATGACCTCACTGAACTAAACTTAATAATATGAACCAACACATTTGTATACTAACTTGACCCTGGAGGCCGTAGATGGCATCCGGTTTTAATTTTAACTTTATTTCATTGATTTGCAACTCTGAGATAGTAGACTACAAATGGACCCTATGGGTCTCAGAGTTAAAGTAGGCTAACACTGGGATTTTGCTGTGCAAGGGCCGTAACAGTTACATCATACAATGTGGCAGAAGTTGCACATTAAATTAAGAGCCAGAAATGATATTAAACTACAGTGTTGACGTCTCCTTTCAAACAGGCCAACTCTATTATCTGGCTTTACACTGGGGGCCAAATTTGACATGGAAATAAGGGCCCAAGATAATAAATAAGACAATATTATCCTGCCGAATGTTATCTTTGTTCATGGTCCTGTCATCTCCTGGCTACTGTTTTAAAAACAGATCTGTTCACAACAAAACATTCACATTCAACTATTAACAAGAAGGGACATTAAACCACTTGTGGTCCCAGTGTCGCCCCTATTCTGAGTTGAACATTCAGCGACGATGCATGTCAATTACACTGTATATCTGACTTCTGACATTTTGAGCAGAGGTAGGGTGAAATTTGAAAACATGAGGTGCCCTAGTATAGAGTCGGGGAACTCCGGTCAACTAAGTAGGCCTATAGGGATTAAGTGGTTTAGTAATATTACAATACTGTGTAGATTAAAAATAGAAATGCACCGTAGTTTCACAGTGACTAGATCTGTGGTTCCTTGAGTCAGAGATTGCGTAATCCACAATTCCACATTACTTTATGACTTGGTTGAATAGAAACACAGACTCTTATAGGATATCTCCCACATCTTGCATATTTCACTGACCTCTTGTGGCGAAGGGGAGTACTACAAAGTGATGGGGAAAAACGTATCAAGCGTCGTTACACGGGAATTGGTAACCTATTGATTTATGTGACGCGGTTGGGTTCAAGTTCAAGGCATTATTTCGCATACAGAACAATACAGGTAGCAGGCTTTTAAAAGCAGTGACATTCTTGTACTTCAAGCTTCCTCAAGTCAACAACAACATTACATCATTTCTGTAGTGTGTAGACTTTATAGACCTTTCAAAAAAAGGTGTCCAGAGTCCAGAACAATAAACGTTTGTCAAACTGTAGATATACTGAACAAACTAATATTTATCAATAACAATATCATATGAAGTGTCCTCGATCCTCTCCTCTCCGGCTCTGAGTCCCATAAATAAACTCTCATTATAAGTTATTATATAACTCTGACTCTCTGAACAGCGTGGATAAACATAAAACACCGCTCCCCGATCAGCACGTGATTCTTAAGAAACCCCCGGGTGACGTAGGGAAACGGGAAACGGGCGGCTTCTCAGTCAACAAAGCGAGAGAGAGAGAGAGAGAGAGCGAGCTAGCTATGCATAAGTAATATTTTATTTTGAAGTCCGCAGCCGGACGTCTTCTTATTTTCAGTATAGCATATTTGACACGCAGGCTGCTATAGTACAGTAAGTAGAACTGGTATCGTATCTCCAATTCGCCTGTATTTGGAACATTCTGTCTGTCACACGACTTTCACTTCATGTTTTTTTGGGGGAAAAACACAACAGCGAGGCTGTCTGGCACGGTACAGTAGCAAATAGTAATATCTTTGAGAAATGTCTTATCAATTTTGTGTCATACTGTCATGGATTATTATATTTGCCACTTTCATTGTCACTGCTTAATAGGCTATTAGTATTGAATTAGTCTCACGTTACCAGACTCCGCGATTTCCAAACGCTTCATCGAGATTGTGGAATAGTTGTCTGGCTACGCGAGACTATATTGAATGAATACACCCTGACTCTGTTAGTCTGTTTCCTTATCAGACACTGACAGCAAAGGATATGCAGTCTGCAAACGGAGGAGAGACCCACTCTGTGCTGTTGAATGAGGAGAGATGGAAATTAAAAACGTCCATATCACCTGCTATCTGATGATGATGATGATGATGATACAATGTTATAGTGGTAAGATAGCTGGTAACACTGAACACACACACACACACACACACACACACACACACACACACACACACACACACACACACACACACACACACTAGCTCTGGTCCATAGGTCTAATTCCAAAGGCATTAGAGCTATATGGACCAGAGCTATTCAAAGTCATGCTGCCCAGCCCTGGTTTAAACAGTGTGCTGCAACTATCGATTATCTATCGATAAGTGTTATGTTAAACTTTGTCACACAACAGTGGCCAGCTAAAATAATAATAATAGACCTTCCGGCAAGCTTGTGAGCCCTAACATGAGTGTGTGTTCTGTGTTGTTGTGTCTGTCCCAGCACTGAGCTCCCTGCCTGCTCCAGTCAACCTAAAAGTCAAATCCACAAACTTCCACCATGTTCTCACATGGGACCCAGGGCCGGGAACGCCACCAGGGACGCAGTACAGTGTCCACCGCAGGTCTGTCTGTCTGTCTGTCTGTCTGTCTGTCTGTCTGTCTGTCTGTCTGTCTGTCTGTCTGTCTGTCTGTCTGTCTGTCTGTCACTAGCACTTGTTCAGAAATAGCAGATGTACAAGCTTGCAGCATGGCACAAAGTGATGCAAGGTGAGCTTGTACATACATCTGCTATTATTGAACATTTTTGAAAAATCTTGAAAGTGTGACAACTACTGATTTAGAAGGCATTTGTAGACCTCAGGTCTTGATGGCTTTTAGCACACCTGGTGCCAGTGCCTCGACACTGTTTGTAGTTGATGTTTCAGAGTGTGCTGTTCCACAGTGTTGGTTGGACATTGGACCTGTAAGAGAGAGCACATTATATTATTATGGATTATCAGTGAGTGAGATAGCTGGACTGTACAGGTTTATTAGACACGCAATCACGCAGTGCTGGGTAATGGTATTGGAACATTATGTATGGCCCATCCCCAAAATAAAATGTATTGCTTCAAATTATGCAAATGAATGTCCTAAAAATAAATAAATGCGTTAAAAAAATAGAAAATATATTCTGAGTGGCAGGATTTCTTAGTTGATTGCGACTGTAGGTCGCAGATTACTATGAAAAAAACCTGCAAAACCTGTCAGTCAGTCAGCCCGTCTGTCCGTCAGGCCTCCATATATGGTTGTCAGTCCATCACGCCTCGTGACACGTCACGCCACCATATATGGCCGTCAGTCCGTCACACCTCGTGACATCCTCCATATATGGCTGTCTCCATATATGAAGATCACAACACTGACCTCATCACACCCTGTATAGCCATACATGGAGAAGGCTGCATCATCACCTAGATCTGCATATATGGAGCCGGCCAGCAACTCTCTGACCTCAAACCCTTAGATCTCCATATATGGAGCTGACCTATTCTGACATTCCAGATGTTGACCTTCCCCCACCCGTCCTTCCTCTTCCATGTCTTCCTTTTGACTGATATCTGTCCGTCCATTCAAGCTCTAGACGGGCCCGCCCCAACGTTATTAGTGCCCGGCAGCCGGCGAAAACAAGAGTTCTCAACAGGCCCAGCCCTACCTGGGCTGGCCCGAGGCCCTCAATCAGGTGTTCCTCGCTTAATGTTTCTAATGGAATGGTAAATGGTGCATAGCGCCTTTTATCCAATTCGCTTTACATAGATTATGCATCAATTCACCCATTCACACACACATTCATACACCGATGGTGGCGGAAACCATGCAAGGCACTAACCAGCACATCAGGAGCAATTTGGGGTTCAGTGTCTTGCTCAAGGACACTTCGACACTAACTCTGGGGGAGCCCGGGTTCGAACAGGCAACCTTGCGGTTACCATCCAGCCACTCTACCCCTGAGCCACCGCCGCCCCTTTGAATGGAACATTTCTCCCCCCCGCAGCTCAGACTTTCACCTGTCCATGTCTCACACTGTGAGAGTGGTTAAAGTTTCCATCCGTTAGCTGAGCAGTGGCAGTGATACAGCTGTGACCACATACCGTCTGAAAATGACTGGAGACAGGAACTGAACAGTACGCTGCCCTTTTAAATCAACCACCACCCTTGATGGGTGTGTGTGTGTGTGTGTGTGTGTGTGTGTGTGTGTGTGTGTGTGTGTGTGTGTGTGTGTGTGTGTGTGTGTGTGTGTGTGTGTGTGTGTGTGTGTGTGTGTGTGTGTGTGTGTGTGTGTGTGTGTGTGTGTGTGTGTGTGTGTGTGTGTGTGTGTGTGTGTGCGACTGTGCGTGCAGGTGTTTTTGTTAGTTTTAAGAAAAAAAGTGGAGAGGGAGAGTAAGGAGAAAACATAGTAAAGAAACACATACAAAGAAATGTACAGTCCATTTATACATGGTATAAAAAAATATTTTTTCTTCTGCTTTGAAACATAATAAATCTTAAATGCTATGTGCTTCACTTTCTCTATCTGTCTCTTATTTACTCCTAATGGGTGTAAATACATATTGAAGGTTTCACTTCCATAATTGTTTGTCTTTGTACAGAGTCAACAATAGGCTGATGAAGCCTTTTAAAACATCCAACAGCACCAGTAGGAAGTTGAAGCTGAAGCTGTTTATGAAGACGTACAAGCTGTCTGTCCAGGCGTCTCTCAACATGTCTGTGTCTCCAGAGTCCAAACATTGCACCTTTGTTCCCTTCGCTGATAGTAGGTCAACACAACACATCACTTTCACTAAACATTTGTTTACTAGCTTGATTTGTATTGGATACTAGTACTATTACTACTACTATTAAGGTGTTACTACTAATACTATTAAGGCACTGCAATATTGCAGTGCCTGTTCGGGACCTGGCCACCATTTGGAACACGAACACCTGGTTCTGGAGAACTGCTCATCTGGTCAGCTTCACAATCGACATTGCGCTCCGTTAGTGGGTCCTCAGCAAAACACCTGTCAAGTGCAAAGTTGATCGGATGAATGGTTCTCAAGATAGGTGAAGGACAATCAGACGCACGCACACACAGATCCTAGGAATTTATAGATAGCAACAGGCAGACAGACAGTTTGATCAACAACACTATAATAACAATGTGTACGTGTGTGTTTGTGTGCAGCTATCATAGGTCCACCGATGCTGTCAGTAGCAGGATGTGGGACATGTATCCAGGTGAACATTTCGATGCCTAAGCCTGACAACAACTCTGACAATGTCGCTGACATCCAGAACTTATATAAATACAGAATCTACTGTAGAAAAGAGTCTGAGGAAAAGGTAAGAAAATCTGTTCATGTTTAACATTTAACCACACAAACCCTCTATACTTAGTAAACTTGTAAACTCGGTCAGGGTTTAAAACACGCACACACACACACACACACACACACACACACACACACACACACACACACACACACACACACACAGTTAGAAGATAATGCTAGCAACACAGTTTAGTGTGGGGTAATTTGTTTACTGTTTGTTTTCTGCAGGCGACAAAGCAAGATACAAGTGACACCAGTTATCGTGTTGAGAACCTGTATGTTGGGGTGAAGTACTGCATCAAAGTAAAACCCATGATCGCAGTCAATCCGCACACTTTACCCTCAGAATGGAAATGTGATTATACCAGTAGACTGGAGCCAAGCAGAGGTCAGTATGATGTCTACTTACTAAATACTTCAAAACCGTGCTGCTGATACTACAACTACCATGCTACAGACAAGAACCGTTACAAATGTGTGTGTGTGTGTGTGCGTGACTGTGTGCGCATGTGTAGGTCCTGCAGTAGTATCTTCACTAACGTCCGTCCTGCTGGTGGGTGGAGGTGTCCTGGCTCTTCTCTTCTCGTGTCTGTACTACACTGGTTTCCTCTGCAGAGTGCAACACCTCCCCGCTGTATTGTTGCAAGACCAGACTGAACCATGGCCCATTCATGAATACCTCCTGACCCTAGAGAGGACCATCCCGGACTCGGTCTCCATTCAATCAGATCCTGAACAGAACATGATGGCACCCAATCGCAGACCACTACGTCCCAACATGGAGCTGGAGGAGGAAAATGAGGAAGAGGAAGATGAAGACGAGGCCTTGTACCTACCGAGTGGCAGAGTCGGCGGGGCAGCGGAGCTCTCCTCAGGTGAAAGCTCTGACTCAGACTCCCAGAATACATCTGAACCAGGGGTGCACGCCGCCTCCATCTCTGGGGGCTGTGGTAGTTTCAGAGGTGTTGCTGAGTTGGCGGCTGAGGGGGTGGAGCCAGGGGGTCATGGCCCAAACAAAGAGGGCAGAGGTGAAAGGACAACGGTCTTGTATCCCATGCCTGATCTGGACCAACCAGGAATTCTGGGACATGTTGGAAAAGGCATTGAGGAATCGAACGAGATGAGAGAGGAAGAAGAGCAAAAGGGGGGCGAGAATTCTTCTGGCCACGTCAATTTGTTCTCGCTGACCCTGGGGTCGCAGGAGGAAGATGAGGATGAATATGATGAAGCACAGAGTGCCAAATACTTTCTGAGACCGTGTGACGAGCGGCCATTACTCCCCACAGACTCACCGCAGAGGACTTCAGGAGACACGGGAGCACAAAGGGAAACGCTGTCTGGCGGTGGGACTCTGCAAGCTGGACTTACAGAGACTTTCCCACAGAATGGATATGTTGACCGACAAGCAGGGTGTACAGACACAAGCTCTGAAACAGAGGAGGAAGAAGAGTTCTCAGGCTACATGGGACGTTAATTATATTGACGATATACATTTGCATGTGCACAGTGAAATCATCTGTGTTCAAACTTCATTTAACTCTGAACAGTGTACAAATGGATAAATGAACACTAGTAGTGCTAGTATTGATTATTTTTGCAATTGGTCTATCAATAACTTTTTGGATTAATCAAATAATGTAGACATTTGTTTTTTGAATACTTTATTTTTTGATCTAAAAATGTATGGATCTTTTTTATTATTATTATTTTTACAATTGAAATATGGGATAGCTCTAATCGCATGATGCAACATGTGAGCTTATAGATTAGTTATTTGCACTATTTGTGTCATTTTTTATATTTTTTTGCCTAGAATGACAAATGGGGATACCAACTATATATATAATGTATAAAACTATTTATATATATTTTTGTATAATCGATTAAATCGATTAATTTGATCTCTAATTGACACTAATGTGTCAATTATATAGATATAGATATATATATATATATCAATACATTCCTGCCTTACAAGTCTACTGTGCAAATATGTATATATTGTCTAGGGCAATACATTCTTAATATTTATTACTGTGTAATAAAGGTCTATTTCTATATAGAGTATATTATATTAATTACTAGTATATGTGTGTATGCTATGTACTATTTAGGCCTATAACCTATATACAGTATAGTGTGTGTGTGTGTGTGTGTGTGTGTGTGTAGACACATTTATTGTGGTCAAACCTAACATGTTTTGCATTTGATTTACAAGAAGCCTTTTTTTAACAAGTTTTATTTTGAGGTAAGAATGAATGACACAACACATCGCTCTAATTAATAGATTATTAAAGACCATTTAGATTGTTGAATATATGTATTAGCCTACATAAAAAATATATGCACTAATTTGATTAATCAAAAAGGTTATCAAGATAATTGTTTTGTCTTTTGTTTTTAAATAGAAATATACCAGCCTTATTTTGCTGGGTGGGAGACAGAGTATAGGGAGCCGGGACCCAGGATGGATATACCCTCTCAAAGCAGGGTTCCCCCGAACCCCATACTTTCTTTGTAAACCACCTTTGTGCTGCTCTGCCAGCCTGCAGTACTACATTTCTACTAGATCACATGATTTCCTACCATTCCTGGAGCATAGGGTATTTATTTGCCTTATCTTACTTTGTGATTTACCTAGCCGCTCCACCACTCGTCATACAAATCATCAATGAACACGTACAAATTAAATTACATCAATAAAACAGCCTATTCTGTTATAAACTGTGATAAATTAATAGTATCATAACCAAACCAGTTATGCTTGTGTCACTCACTGCCAGTTTATTTTCATGGCAATAACGTCCCCTATGTCAACAACAATCTCGGCAGGAAACAACATGGAGAAGTTACAGTGCGGGTAAGTTAAAGTTGTCTTAATATTGTAAATCTAATTGAAGTACCGGTACGTACAGAATACAGATCAGTGTAGAGCTGCCTCATATAGGACCACTTTATTTCTAAACTTCATGGCTTTTCATTTATTTAAGATATCAGCTAATAGCAAAACAAACAGTGCTATCAATGTAGCCTACTGTTAGTGGATGGAGTTCAGTTCAGTTACCGCTAGCAGCTTAACGGATACAGGCTGTCAGTGGGCATTGCTGGGCACCAACGTTAAATTGACAGTTTCTTCCTCAAATTTAATAAATTAATAAATACAAAATAAAATAAATCAAGTCTTTACGTTAGAAAATGGTCGGAAAATAAATTGATTGATTGATTGATTGACACAGTATGTAGAATGGAATGGCCCTGGGTGGGTACATTTCAAATAATACAAAAAACTGTTACTTGTGGACGAACCATATGCATTACACTTGTTTGGGGTCCACCATTTTCAATTAATCAGAACATTTAGAGACATAGGCCTAAAAAATATATAGGAAAGGAAAAAAAGGGAATCACATGTACAGTATGGGGGAAAAGGGTTTGACTCAATGACTGGATATCACAAACTGTTGCAGTTTTAGAATTTGTAGACATATTGGGCCCAAAATAGATTTGTTCTCATTTAAAAACAACAAAAAAGTATTTTGAAATGATTGTATTATTTTATTTTTGCCACTCAGCACCATGGAGAATATGTCACGGTCATGACAAATGTCATCTGGATGCTCTCATGGTTACTGCAGGTGCAAACAGGTGAGTGGGTGTGTATACATGACTTCCATAGACACATTAGGGTTATGCATGGTTAACTCAGGCATAACCCTGCATTAAAGTTAACAATGTTAAACTCACTTTGCCTGTAACATCTCCACTCGATTTGCCACTCATTTTATGCATGTGCATACCCTCTATAGACTATCTACTATTTGGTTAAAATGATTGTGGTGTTGTTGTAAAATGTGGGTGGAAGCCTATTTACACCACTGGACACATTTTAGTTTTTTGCAATTATGACTACCGGTATATATCCCAATACTGAGTCAATTATTTCAGTGATTATTTCAAGTGAAGGTTAAATATTTACTTTTAAAACTGAATAGAAGTAGTATTAATATTGAATTTGTTGTTAAAAAATATGCAGGCCTGCCCATGAACAGAAAACATTGAACTACTGTATTGGTGGATGATCACGAATGTACTTCCTAATGTTGTACTGATGTGTTGCAGCTAGTGTACTTCCTAATGTTGTTGTTGGACTAATGTGTTGCAGCTATGAGTGTACTTCCTAATGTTACTGATGTGTTGCAGCTATGAGTGTACTTCCTAATGTTGGACTAATGTGTTGCAGAGTGTACTTCCTAATGTTGTACTGATGTGTTGCAGCTATGAGTGTACTTCCTAATGTTGTACTGATGTGTTGCAGCTATGAGTGTACTTCCTAATGTTGGACTAATGTGTTGTAGAGTGTACTTCCTAATGTTGGACTAATGTGTTGCAGCTATGAGTGTACTTCCTAATGTTGGACTAATGTGTTGTAGAGTGTACTTCCTAATGTTGGACTAATGTGTTGCAGCTATGAGTGTACTTCCTAATGTTGGACTAATGTGTTGTAGAGTGTACTTCCTAATGTTGGACTAATGTGTTGCAGCTATGAGTGTACTTCCTAATGTTGGACTAATGTGTTACAGCTATGAGTGTACTTCCTAAGCCAAACAATCTGACGCTGACCTCAAAGAAGTTCATACACCTGGTGACCTGGAAGCCTGGACCAGACACTCCCCCAGACACGTACTACAATGTTTCAGTCCACTCTGGACGGTAAGGGTGTGTGTGACTGTTTGTGACTGTGTGTGTGTGTGTGTGTGTGTGTGTGTGTGTGTGTGTGTGTGCGTGTGCGTGTGCGTGCGCGTGCGCATAAACACTGATGAGGCATTTTCATTTTTTTGCAACCTGACCAACTGTAAGTGGAAAATCATGTCACCATCTTCCACATGCAGTCAGATTGTACAGTATGACCCAGTTGTACACAACAAAGAGGAAATCTCAAAAGACAACTTCTCTTTGACACCTGTGTGCATTGGTACCCACAGAGCACACGCATGCTGCTGTAGAGTCGGACCCGTTGCTCCCACAACCACGAGATGTTTAAGCCATTTGAACTAAACTAAACTTGTGCTAACAACACAACCTGGATTAGAACATTTTACACACACACACACACACACACACACACACACACACACACACACACACACACACACACACACACACACACACACACACACACACACACACACACTTGCTTATGTCAGTCCATCATTGTCAATGATGACTTCATATCTCCTGTGGGTAGGGGGGGTTCAGTGCTTGGTGCGCTCATGCGCCCTCATGTGGCTGTTTAGACTAATTGGTGATCCACACACTTTTCCACACGTGGGGCAGGTGTGTGTTGAACCTGGTGGGACAGTACTTGCAACGCGCTCATGCTGCTGCCTGCACTTCTCTGCGCACCTCAGGGATGTCTCCACCTCCAGGTGGGAGACACTTGCGAGGCAGGAAGAGCGCCAGGTGTCTCAATCTGCTGCTATCCTTTCCAGGTTGGAGGGTGGAATGTTGCATTTCTTGAGAAGCACCTTCATGTGGTCCTTGAAACGCTTCTGCAGACCTCTGGCCGGATTGAAGGTGGCCGTAGAGGATCTGTCGAGGTAGCCGGACCAGTGGGACCACATGACCTAGCCAGCGGAGTTGTCTGCGTGCCAGAATCACCTCTATGCTTTGTAAATCTCTTCAGAGGTCATGAGGTGCTCCCATTTGATGCCCGAGATCCTACGCAGACCTCGGATGTGAAAAGCCTCCAGGGATCGTATGTGCCGTCTGTAAGATGTCCAGGCTTCAGAACCACACAGTAGTGTGGACACACATACTGCCTGGTACACTGCTGCCTTGGGTGATGCCTTCAGGTTCTTATTGGTGAAGACCCGTGATCTTAGGCGACCTAAACGTGGCGGAGGCAAGGTTGATGCTGCCGAGGTATTTGATGTCGGGTACTGTTTCCAGAGGGGTGTTGTCAATGTAGAAGACTGGCGTGGGAGTGTGTGCAGAGCTTGGTTGGTTGAATGTGTGTGCGAGTGCTCTTAAGATGATATCCAACGCCCCTCCTGCTCATAAAACACAGTGTTTGTGGACATGGGCCGTAAATTAAAGTGTTTGATAAGTTTGCAGGCTAGCGTTCTCTGTGTGGCAATGGCTAGCACTAGGCAGTAGTTGGGCAGCAGTCATCCCGTAGCTTGCGGGGCTGTAACCATGGCAATGGCTGTAACCATGGCGACAATAGGTCCCATAGCCCGAACTCCGGCATATAAAAACGTTAATAAAGAGGGTATATTTTGGGAAAGCAAAAAACGGGCGTTGTTTGTTTGCATATAATATATGCAAACAAACAACGCCCGTTTTTGACCGTTAACATATTATGTTAACGGTCAATTCCTGTGTGCAAAATTCTGATCAATTGCTCCAGCCACTGAGGAGAAGCGGGCAGAACAGAGAGGTTATCAGGACAGGTTTTGGTTAATGTATTGCCCATTTGATTAGTCACTAACCCTATAGATTCTTTGGCATGGTCATGGTGGAATATCCTTGGCCCCCTCCTTTTCCCTCTATACCAAATCTCTTCACTGAAAATAGCTAATCTAAAAGCTAACAATGCGTCACTCACATTGCAACGCATTGTGAGCTTATTATCACCAATTTCAGCTGAATGTTCGGCTATGACGACATTCCCAGAATAGGGACGCTAGGATTCATGAGCCCTGTATACTTAGCCATATAATGAATAGTTAAAATAACTAATTGGCAATTTATTGAAAATCTGGGGATTGTTTGCAAATATTGGCCTATGATGATACAGTATGCATAAAACGCGTGTCATGTTGAAAGCAGATTGTGTGCTGAAGCCAGTGGAGCAGGGGAAACGCCTCTACTGTATGTCATGAGTCACTTATTCATCCATTGTGTCAGATCAACTGGTCCACACAGCAACCATCCCGCATGACTGTACGCACGCACGCGCACACACGCGCGTGCGCGCTCGCACACACACACACACACACACACACACACACACTTAATCACAGACACTAGTAAACAAATCCAAACATTGAATACCACATTACACCACAAGAGATCTTAGTGGCTGATCTGTAGCTACAGTACCATGTCCTGAGACTCCTGAATATGGCTTGACGCTTGTGTGTGTGTGTGTGTGTGTGTGTGTGTGTGTGTGTGTGTGTGTGTGTGTGTGTGTGTGTGTGTGTGTGTAATTGTTATTATTGTTATGAAATTGTATGTTATTTATCTCAGATATTGGCAAATGAACTGATGTGATTATTGTGATTTTAAATAATATACCATTGCTGTCGTATATACAAAAATAGCACATCTGCAAGTTCACAATATGTCACACCAAATTAGGGAGGCTTGGTATCAACTTTGACCAATGAAAAGCATTTAGAGCTTGTAACTAAATACTAACTACTTTGGATCCATTGGAACACAGTCCCCCCTCCCCCATTTCCTGTAAATTAATGGTTTTGGTCAACATAGTATAAGTTTTCCACCCGACAACAACAACAGCGTTCTATTAATTAATTCTCTTCTTCATGTATTCTAGGGGAAGCTGGGTGTCGGTCTGTGAGCGTGTGCGGCGTCCACTGCTGTGTAACCTGACAGAGCATTTCCCTGACCCCAACAAGGTGTATTATACACAGATCCAAGCCGTCCTGGGCTCCAATGTCTCAGAACCGCTCCTGCACGACGGCTTTGTGCCCCTCAAAGAGAGTAAGTGTCAATAGACCCCCTTCAACAGCATTACTCACGTTTGTTGCTTAAGTAGAAGTATCGATGCCACAATGTAGAAATACTCTGTTCCCATATCACAAGTTTTCAAACGTATAACATTTTGAACTGAGATCAGATTCTAAAAATGTCTTCTACATCCTGTTTCTATGTCAGTCGTTCTTCGATTTTTCAAAAATAGCAGACAAGCTCGTAGCGCGCCACTCTGTGGCGCGCTATGAGCTTGTAGATCTGCTATTTTTCAATAGCTAAAGCACAACATAATGCTAACACCAAAAGGGGTTCCCGCCCAAAATGGGTTAAGTACAGTCATTGCGTATGTACTCAGTTACTAGTATGCCAGGCTGTTACTTTAAAGTGCAGGGACACTTTGGCTTGTGCAGGCTACCTTGCCATGATGTAACTTGTAAGTTGGGTGAGATATCAAAAATACTTGCTCCCGATTGATAATTCAAAATATGGTCCTCATTGATTACATTGTACAGTGAAACAGCCCTCAAAGTCGCTATTTTTCTCTATCCCCTGAACAAATACAAACAATGCTGATTCAGCAAATATAGAATTATATCAAGTGACACCCACCACATCTACAAGGACACAGGCTGCATACAAAGATGTCAAGCTGAGGACTAGTAGAACAAATTATTAAAGTGGCACTAAGGGAAATCGAGGGTAGGGTGCAGAAAAATAAATAATTAACTGCAAACCAAAAGACATCAAAATAATTCACTGCAAACCAAAAGACATCAAAATATATTAATTTATTTTTCTGACCAATAAACCACCCTACCCTCGATTTCCCTGTTTAGGAATCTCGTCTCTAGTGCCACTTTAATATTGTTTCTACTAGTCCTCGGCTTGACATCTTTGTATGCAGCCTGTTTGATTGATTGATTGGATAGTTTATTAGAGAGAAATGTAAAAACAGCAACAGAATACAGTCAAACACTTAGTCCAAAAGGGATAGCAGCAAAAGAAAAGTCCTTGCGGTCGTGTTTGCATTTAGGCCCTGTGTCCTTACATTACATTACATTACATTACATTGTACATGTAATGTAATGTAATGTAATGTAATGTAATGTAATGTAGGCCCTGTGTCCTTGTATATGTGGTGGGTGTGTCACTTGATAATTACCCTCATTGCAAAAGCAGCTTGTTCATGTTACCTGTTGTAATACACGCCAACCAACCTCATACCAAACGTTGTACCTATCTATGTATTAATAAAGAGCATGGGAGCAAGATCGGTGTGCGGACTTCCTTCCTTCTAAACTGTATGTATTTTGAATCCAAGGTAACTACACAACCCAAACGTCTACCAAAGTGTCCTTGAACTTCGGTGTAACCACTTAAGTTTCAGCCTGGTGTCCCTATTTGGGCCTGTCACTGTTATCTCAAACATCTTGTCAGATCTATACGTTTTTTCCATGGCGTTTGTTCCAGCGGAGATGGAGCAGCCCCTGCTGACGGTGGCTCCCTGTGGGCCTGGGTCTTTATGTGTGGATCTGCAGCCTCCAGAGGAACGCCTCAGGAACATCTACCAGACCCTACATTACCGTCTGAAGGTCCAGAAGAGCAGCCCGCAACCAGCTACGGTAACACACATACACACACACACACACCAACCATTTATTCTATTGCGACTAGCGACGGGACCGCGATGGGCAGTCAAAAACACAATCTTTGATTATAATTGGAATCATTGATTTAGATTCAGAGTTATTAGACATTTTTCCTCCCGTCCAGTATAATGGAGGGGAAACACTTTTGATGACGCACCAACCGGGAATGACGTCGAACGTTGCACAATAGATGCTCCTAGTAGTCACTGTAGTGTAGCTCGCTGATATCAAACAATTAATTCTCTGTCTTTGGGCTAATCTCCGTCTTGAGCAGTAGAAGTGTTGATCAGTAGTTCATGTAATATATATATATATCCATATTCTTTATTGCGACCGAAGGTCGTCACTCAAAATCCCCATACTGTACATAGGGCGTTTTTCCGCCGCTGAGCGACCATTAAGCCCATATACGACCATTAAGCCCATATACGACCATTAAGCCCATATACGACCATTAAGCCCATATACGCGAATGTCCCCATATATGGTCACGCATTGTGATATCACATCAAGTCACGTCTCCAAGACACGCTATATATGGTCATGAATGGATATATGTCAGAAACTGTTCTGACATTCCATACTGTATGTTGATCCTTCCCCATCCATCCTTCCTCTTCGATGTCTCCCTTTTGACTGATAGCTGTCCATTTAAACTCTAGACTCTAGACGACCCTGCCACAAAGTTATTTGTGCAGCCGCAGCCGGCGAAAACTAGAGTTCTCAAAAGGCCCGAAAATTAAGCCCTAAAGGGCGAGGTCGCGTCTCGCCCTCTGGCGTCTTACTGGTATTATCTATTGTGAAAGTATTTCTGGAAACTTAAACCTCAAGTGTTTTGTGTGTGTTCAGTTCTTTCAGACTACGGAAGGTCTGAAGAGTCTCATTCTGAAGGACCTGGTTCCAAGCAGACAGTACTGTGTGTTTGTCAGTTTCTATGAGAACTTTGTGCCTAGAAGAGAGTCCAACTACAGCCAGCCTGTGTGTGCCTTCACCACTGACCTACCTGCAGGAAGGGGTGGGTGTTTCATAACAATACTAATTACTTTAGTTATTATTATGTAATTGTACATTTGCAGATGCAAATCCTCTGTATTTACCCATCCTGACTATGCTGACAGTAAGGTGTTAACCACATGAACCCTCGCATCCCTATTCCTTCTGTGGTGAACATTCGGTGAGAATAGCAACTCTAAAAGCTTGCAGTGCATTGTGAGCTAGTAGATCGACTATTGTCTGGCAAGAGATTTTGGTGTAGAGGGAATAATAGGAGCGGATTTAGTGTAGAGCCCTGGGTGACCCTGGTCAACTAAGTATATACTGTAGGGTTTAAGTGTTTAAATTTGAATAAACAATATGAAAGTGTGCCCTGTTCCAGCTCTTTAATTATTTTCCTTTACCCACTTAGTTATTGTATAGGCATTGCTGTTGCTTTTTTCTCAAAGAACACCAATATGCATCCCCATAATAATACTGTTATTATCGTCACAATATCAATATCGACGTACAGTATTTGGTCAAACATATCATGTTATTTGATTTTGTCCACTCCATATCGCCCAGCACTGCCTTCTATTTTGGTTATTTTTGAGTGGTGTAAACCACTCCAACAACTAGCTTTGTTAGTTTACGTGTCCACGTGTCCACGTGTTTGTTCGTACCAAAAAAATCACACCCGTGTGAACTGAGTGGTGTAATATAGCCTGTCTGACGTAATGAAATCATGTCTGACGTAATGAAATCACACCCGGGTGAACAGGGTGAACATAGCAACCATGCTCATTTTTTCTGCACAGACTAACAAATCCAGTTGTAGGAGTGGTTTACACCACTCAAAAAATCACACCCGTGTGAACTGAGTGGTGTAATATAGCCTGTCTGACGTAATGAAATCATGTCTGACGTAATGAAATCACACCCGGGTGAACAGGGTAAACATAGCAACCATGCTCATTTTTTCTGCACAGACTAACAAAGCCAGTTGTAGGATTGGTTTACACCACTCAATAATGAAATCACACCCGGGTGAACAGGGTGAACATAGCAACCATGCTCATTTTTTCTGCACAGACTAACAAAGCCAGTTGTAGGAGTGGTTTACACCACTCAAAAATTAGCATGGTTGCTGTGGTCACTCAGTTCACATGGGTGTGATTTCATTACGTCAGACATTACGTCAGACCACAGCTGATCAGGCTATATAATACCTTACACCACTCAGTCCACACGGGTGTGATTTTTTAAAGTAACAATAGGTCTTCTATGGAACATAACTTCAAACTCTTAAACCAGTGCCTTGCTCAAGGGCAGTGGCAGGAGTATGTCACCGACATGCCTGTGTTTAGTCTGTCTTTGTGCTCAAATGTGTATTTAATGTATGGATCTCTCTCTCCACAGCTATAAAGATTGTGGCGCCACTGTGTGTGTTGGTGGTGTGTATTGCAGTGGTTTTGGTTCTGCAGTGGTGGACCGGGTTTCTCTGCCTGGAAACGGTGCTACCGAGCATGCTGGTGAGTACTGTCCACTTCGTGTCCACTGGTCAGGACTCAGGAGTAGATCATGGGTCATTAGGTACCTCATTATTTATTGTTAAGGTACTCAAAGGTTCTGTGCACACAGTAGTGTATCTGCCGATACCGATTTTTCCCGATCCGATATTTATATTGTTTAGAGAACACGTTTATACCATAATATGGTATAAACGTGTTCTCTAAATATTGTCTGTGATTTTGGATATTGTACTATTGTGATATATTATATCACAATAATACAATATCCAAAATCACAGACAATATCCAGTCTAATATCATGATATGGATATAATATTGATACTAGGGATGTCCCGATCACGTTTCTTTTTTTTCTTCTCACAGTCCGATTCCGATGATTTGAAAAGGCCGTGATCGGGACAACCCTACTTTTTATGAATGAATAATGTGTTGTGACAAAAGCTCAAGGCACACCTGCTCAAGGTACACCAATGTTCCTCAGCACACTGTTTGGCAATCACAGTAGGGGATAACAGCGACAATTCACTTGGGAAATTGGGCCAAATGGCAATGATTAAATTGGGTAGAAAATGATGTAAAACGTTTTTTTTTAAATGCCACTCATCGGAATTTTCTTTTAAATTTATGTGAGGTTTTCCATCAGCGTTTTGTTTCCCATCCGCCAGCGACATCGCACGCTTTGAAATTTGTCTCGTAACCTTTGGTATTATCCCCTAGCACAAATACAATGCAGCCTTAAAGTAATCAGACGAGGAGACGTTAACATGTGTGTAGGTGGGAGGAGGGGGCATGGGGGATATAGACTTGGCACTTGGCGGATGTTGTGCGTGTTGAGCCGACCGCGCTGGTATTAGAGTCAGGTAATGTTCCATTGTTTTGAATGGTAAAAGTCAAAGTCAAACCACAAGGGAAGATAAACCATGAAGGGGGCTTTCCCTTCCCCCAAGTGTTTCTGAACAGTAAAGAATAGAAGCCGAGGTCCTTTAGAGAGTTGCCAGATAAGACTGTTGGATTGACATCTGACATTGTGTTATCGTTCTGTGTCATAATATAATAATATCTGCTATGATATCTCAACTCTATTTCTCAATGTTCTTTCGCTGACTCACATCTAATCTGTCTCTTCTATCTTAGAATATTACTTGAAATGGGTAAACATCTACAGTTTTAACTTTTAAATATATACATAATAATGTACTTAATAATGACATTTCCTTTCACAAACACACTTTGATCGCTATTCTCCTAGAGTTTATGTAAAATGCTAATTTAAATCAGCAATTACATTTCTTTTTCATTACAAGTACTATCTCTCTCTTCATTCTTCTCTCTTCCTCTCTCTCTCTCTCTCTCTCTCGCTCTCTCTCTCTCTCTCTCTCTCTCTCTCTCTCTCTCTCTCTCTCTCTCTCTCTCTCTCTCTCTCTCTCTCTCAGTTGGACATCACCATCCATCCAAAGGAGGAGCAATTAGTTTTAGAACCCTGTGATGGTCTCATATCCTTGGTCTTTGTTGAGTCAGCGTCGCCCTCTACAGGTGGTGAAGGGAACAACAACAACAGACAGTCAGAGAAAGGATACGATGATGAAGGAGAAACGGAACAGGAGAGCCCGTCAGGGAGCGGAGGAGATGGTTATACATCTCGCCCCGTGCCCCTCTCTCCCTCCCCCAGCTCCTCATCCTCATCCTCCTCATCCTCATCCTCACCGACGGCCGGGTCTACATCATTTGAGCCTGTGGGTTCAGACCAACACCCTATTCTTCTGCTTGAGTGGTCCAATGGCGTGCGTGACCACACCCAGTCCTCTCCCCTCCGTCCCACATTGCCCCTCCAATCAGCTGTAGGCACAGACCGCCACACACCGGCGTCCGAATGTACGGTATTGAGTACCGTTCCCCTGCCGGAATCAAATGTGCTGGGCTCATCGGAGGCGTGTGAGATGATGCTCCAGCCTCACGTGCAAGGTTTGGGCGCTTTGACTGTGGGCGTTGTGAAGACGAAGGTGGAGGGAGTGTGGGTGAAGGGAAGCGGTCAGGGCGTCGACCTCTGGTCACTGTCGTTCGGCGCACACGAGCCGGAGGAGGTCAATCATGACACGGCGGCGCCTCCCTCTGATGGAGCAGAGAAGGCCCTGGACGATGCGTCTGCTCCCCTCCTCCTGCCCTCACAGGAGGAGGTGACGGACACCATGGAGGAGGTCGCTGTGGAAACCACGTCCGCTAGCGAGGAGGAAGAAGAGGAGGAGGAGGAGGAGGAGGAGGAGGAGGAGGAGTGTTGTGGTTACATGAAGCGTTAGGATGTTGTTACAACCTGCCAGTGTTGGGCTGAACTCGGTCAGTGTGAGACAGCAGGTTGTGTTCACTGTTGCACAGTTAAAGCCTTTCAGCCAATGTTAGGAATCAATGTTACAATGACCACACAAGTGTTTTAACGTGAAATAACCACTTTAGGTTTCAGAACAGCTAGCTACAATATGTATGTTTTGTTTAGGATTGACCAGGATTAATTCACATACTGTATGTCCTGCTAATGTTCTGAATTGGTTAGCTCACATACTTAGCCCGTGCTAACAACAACAACAACCTCATAATAACTATCACATCGTTGCTGTCGGGCAGAAACCTTATATCTCCATATCCCCCCCCCCCCCCCCACCCTTTGGAGATTAGTTTTTTAAGGTGAAACTGTGTCTGTAGGTTTTATAAATTAAACCAATGAAAAGTATTAACAAGAGCTTGTGACTTAAATAGTAACTACAGGTTATTTTTTCTATTTCCTGAAAGTAACGGTTTTGGACATACAAGGTTTCCAGTACCCGACAGCAACAATATTAATCTGGTGACCTCATATCAACACAAGAGCATGATGACCATTGTTTATTTGTGTTGGAGTCAGTATTGTTACTTTCTCCTGTTTCTCACTCATTTCACTGTTACTACCTATCAAGGAAAGGTTCTTTGGCAAACCTTTCCTTGACAGAACCTTCCGCACAACACAACCTGTATTTCTGTTCCTGTTACACAATTGGTCATATTCATTACCCAGTGCCCATTTTGCACTTAAATCGGCTGCACAGTTGAACTCCCGAGTTGTTGACATGTTTCATGTCAAGTATGAAGCTATAGGCTTACATGAGAAACTACATACTGTAGTTGCGAACGCAGTGATTGTATTATGAAAATGTAACCAAAGGATTAGGTGACACCAGTGTCTTTTCGATTGTCATTATCGCCTGACTACTTAAGCACTATTTTATGAAGCGTATGTCGGTGGTGTCATGCAGATCTATAAGCTCTGTTCAAAATGTTTTGAACATTTTTGATAGGCCTAGTTTTTTTAAGTTTTTTTGGTACATTTAATGACATGGCCAGAATAGGGACACCAGGTTGAAAGTGACTACAGTAAAGAGAAGGCAGATTCACACATTCAATGAAAGTTGTTCGTGTACAGAGGTTCTAAAACCTGTTCATACCAAGGACCCCCAATAGCCATAGCCTCTGACTGCAGCCCCCATATTGCGAAGTGTCTTTAAATGTAAAACATTATATTGGCACAAACAATAATGCTATAAATTTGATTTATTATGAATTATTTGTATATACTATACATTTATATATACTGTATTTTTTTAATTGTTTTGGGCCACCTAGTGCCCTCACTTTGAAAACCTGTGTAGTAACAACATCATGCAATGGTGCACATTTCAGTACAGATGACTTGACGATAATTGCATGGACCTCAGAATCATGTCTTGAATGAAATGATAATGGATGATGATGCTTTTGCTTGTCAGAATCAGAATCAATCTTTATTGACAACACCCGGCGGAGCCCTGGTGTTAGGTGGGTGAAAAACTTGGTTGTACAAGCTCATAAAAGCTGAAATAAGAAACTTGTGACATTTTAAATTAGCTGTTGCCTGGCAAGATAAAAACATAGCAATGTTTTGCAGCATAAATGAGGTACACTTTGGTTGTTTTGGAGGATAACCCACAATTTTGAAATTATGTTTGACTCCACAAACCCCATTGAGCCTTTGGTTAGTGAAAGCAATATTAACTGCTTAACTAGGTGAAGGTGTCATCATCATTGAATACTACGTTATCTTAATTATGTTTTTGCCAGGATATTGTGATGAATACAGGTACAAAATGACACAGCATTTCCTCAATGTGTACTGTGTCTCGAGAATTGACACCCTCACAGTTGTTGGCAATACAACAGTAGTAGACTACGTAAAACTATTTGTAGCAAACTAAAAGCAGCAACGTTCCTTAAAGTATTATTTGTCCTTTGAAAACCAGCTCAGTGGCCTTGCCTTGTGTTTAGTGTCCGTGGCACTCCGTGCTGAGACTGGAAGGTTCAATCCCCGGCAGAGTCATACCAAAGACTATAAAAATGGTACCCAATGCCTCCCTGCTTGGCACTGAGCATCAAGGGTTGGATTGGGCTACATCATGTGACATTCTAGCATTGCTGCCTCATGCTAAGCAGGAAACAGGAGAGCGACTCCTGATCCATGGGCCACATTGGGCCAGCATGGCTATACGTATTTATTGACGTTGCAGCCAGGTTGTTGAGACTTGAATATATATGCTTGTGGAACTTCATAAAGTTACAAGCACAATGTGCACACATCAAGGATAATTAATGTTGGATTTTATGATGAAGGTTGGAACACACAGGTCCAGATATATTTTTTTATATATTTGCTTTACATTGTGTCATTTCTGTATTACTGTATGTTTATATATTCATGTTACCATATTTTCTTTCGTTGTCATTCAGCATATGAAGAGTTTTCCGTCTGAAATTGTAAGACAATTTGTTGCACAAGACTTAAGAACACATTACAGTTATCAGCAGTGGACATGTGCTTGCTTTACAATTACAACACAGACTGGCTCTTGTACAATTTAAAGACATTAAGTAATTTCTTCTCCCAAAATGAATGTGTGTATTTTAGCAGTATGCTGTCATAATACACCTGCACTCAGAGTTAATTTTGTACCAATGCCACAACCTCTTTTTCTTTCCTGTTTTTCCTTTTCTTACAAATCACTATCATCAGTATCACAGTTTCGTATTATGCATGTTTACCATGTTTTTATATATTCGTTCATGAAAGACCAGAAAACCATGTTTATACTCATGCCAGATGAAATGCCAAGATCAAAGGAGTCTTAATATTTCACTGTTTAGCTAAATATGTAATTTTTCTACTCCAATAAAAAAAACCATTTAGACTATATCTGCTATTTATGTCATTGTAGAAAGGAACCGCAGTAAGTCTTTATAGATTCATGCATTATGTTTAAAATCTAACCCTTCATTAAACTTGCACAAGCCAGAAACAAAGTACCATATACTATTACTATCGAGAATAACATTTAAGACAAAAGTATTGAACATACACCAAAGATCCCAAGTCAATCCTGCCGTTTTCCAGTGTGTGTTTGTGTGAGTCAGACGGAGCGTTCAGGAGTTATATATGAGCTCTGGGTTAACAGACCCTGGGAGGGACTAGTGGGGAAAATGAAACTTAACCTTATTACACATTTCACAACCGTGGGATCTCCCCCCACCCTCATCTATAGGTTGTGTTTTAAGTCAAACACAGTCATCAGCTGGCGTGAGCCTTAGCGGTGCCATGAAAAGCCTGGTTCTGTGGGTGGATGGATGGTTCTTAATGGCGACCTGGATGTCCCTACTCTGTTCACACTGTGGTAATGAAGATACAGTGAGATAACCTGCTTGCATTTGATCACTGCTTTTCTCATTGCAGTCACATTGTGATAATGCTCCATATACTGTAGTTAGGCATGTGGTGGAATGTGATAGATATACAGGCATTTTATTATTATCATAATCATCAATTAACAATTCATGTTATTACTATTATTATTACTATTAATGTTATTACTATTATACTATTATTTCTCTGATGGTTCTGTCTCCCTCTTTAACAGCATATATACCTGTAATGGAAATGAGTATAATGTAATTTGTGCGTGCATGCGTGTTTGTGTCATTGTGCATGTATTTAAAAGGGATGTGATTTATTTTTTGGTAAAAACAAAAACAAAATATATAATAATAATGATTATGACGATTATATCAATTACATCCCCTTTAAGGAAGCAATGGTGGTGACTCAATCCTGCTTTCTTCTATTGACCTCTTAGTCACTATGACAGTATGAGAAATGTGTTATTTTAGATGGATGGATGGATGGATGAACAGATGTTATTCGGTTGTCATAGCAGTCGGGCAATATTGTAAAAGTGTTTATTCATAGACATTTCACAACAGTGTCACATCGCATCGTGTCTCCAACAGTGGGTGGTTCTCTGCTGGCTCCTCTCAATGTGAGCGTCAGGTCCTTGAACATGGAACACTGGCTCACCTGGCTGCCTGCTCCAGACATGCCTGCAGACACACGCTATAGAGTTCACACCCTCCGCCTCAGGTAGGATGGGATACAGCATAGCACTTTACCAATTCAACCCTATAACATTGCAGGGTGTACCCCTAAACATTATTCTTTGTTGACTGGAGTCCTGAGGTCTATAGGCCCCCTCCTTTTTCCCCTCTACACAATGAGTCTTCATCAGAATTGGACATGAGCTGGACATGACAGTCTATGGGATACAGTATGTCAGTATGTCTGTGTTACTGTTGTCGTTACTTGTATCCTGACTGTTCCTTCCTTTGCTTTTTTTCTCTCTCTCCTCTCCATTTCCTCCCTCCCTCTCTCTGTCCCCTCTTCCCCCCCACTTCTTTCTCTCTCTCTCTCTCTCTCTCTCTCTCTCTCTCTCTCTCTCTCTCTCTCTCTCTCTCTCTCTCTCTCTCTCTCTCTCTCTCTCTCTCTCTCTCTCTCTCTCTCTCTCTCTCTCTCTCTCTCTCTCTCTCTCTCTCTCTCTCTCTCTCTCTCTCTCTCTCTGTATCACTCCATCCAGGAGGAGCAAGTGGAAGCCAGTCGCTGGTTGTGAGAGTCTATTGTCCAGCCAGGTGTGTAACGTGACCATTCTTTTCAAGGAGCTGTTGGAGGAATATCAAGGTCGAGTCCAGGCTTTCACCTTCACCCACACCTCAAACTGGACCTATTCTGGCCTATTCCAGCCGCTCAGAGACAGTGAGATCCCACACAGAATATTATGTTGCCTCTAGCCCAGTGCCTGAGGCCCATTCTAATCAGTAGTTCTCACACTTCCATGATTTTTCTAAAATGTAAAAATCACACCTGTGTATATGTGAAGTGAGGGGCACTCTTATCATCATACATGATCAAACATCATCTCATTCTGGCCAATCACAATTTGCGTCCTCACTTTTGTCTTCAATCAAAGCTGGCCATTCATTGTCAATGGCATTCAGTGTTTGTGTTAACACAATGTTTATGTTTACACAAACCCTCAAAGCTGGACATACACTGACCCCACGCTAGACAGGAACGCCCAAAAACGTCACCTTTCTATGGCTCCCAATGCAACTTGGTCCAATCCTTAATCACATACGGACAAACATCTATGCCGATGCTATCTAACTTGCGGAGGTAGCGTGCCTTGTCCACGGGCAACAGATCTTTCAACGTATGGCATTGCAAATACGTTTGATAATCGCTACTCTGCTCAATATTGTTTTGAAAATGCCGCAAATTGCATTGCAGTGAACGAGCGAAAATCACAACTTCCCCCGTTTGTGGGCGGAGTCACAGTTTGAGGCGCTGTTTGCGCGCCGTGGTGTCAGTGTATAGTTGGGGCTAGCGCCCCTATACCAACGCCAATGCAAACATCTAAAATGACACAGATGCTTTCCTGGTTTTAATTGGCTAGAGAATGTTCTTTTCTCTTGTTTCGCTTCTTTCGCTTTCTTCTTTTTTCTCTCCCTCTTTCTCTCTTATCTCTCTTGATTCAGACCACTGCCATTTTGATCTGCAGTCTTCTAAATCCTTTTTGTTGTGTCGCAAATCTTTGGTCTGAACAAGCCGTAGTTTTTCACAAACTATAGAATTGGCATTCACAAATTACTACACACGCATATCCAGTCCATATAGAAATAAATATACACTTCAAATGGATCTAGTAAATGAACCCCTTCATTCTTTGTGTGACCATTAACCCCTGACCGCACACAGCTGTCCTGGGTGCTCCTGGCGTGTCGGTTTCCGGTTGTGGAAACTGCCTTCTCCTGCAGTTCAGTCCTCCCATCCCTATGGGGCACCAGTCACACCAGCAGCTCCTGGAGGTCTACAGAGGACTCACCTGCCTGGTGCGCAGGACCAGGGACGGAGCACAGGTACACTCAGTTTCACATGAACTACTGAGGTGTTAAAATATAGGATAAGATTAGTCTATACGTCTGTAGCTCAGTGGGCTGAGAGGCTGTCAGGTAATCAGAAGGTCAGTGGTTCAACCCCCAGTATACATGTCAAAGTGGCCCTAAGCAAGACACTTACTTGTTTTTTCCACACTTGTGATATTCTCAGAACCTCAGTGTTTTGGAACAGTATAGACTACCAAGAAATCAAAACTGAAACACCACAACGCAACAGAAGGCGAGGCGCTCGCAAAAGCCGTTCAGGATATTGAAGGTCACGCTTGTTAGCTGGCAGACTGCGTTTACCTTCCAGAGGGGTTGCATTTCGACAGCGCTGTGGTTCTGCCCACGACTTCCCATCATCATCACAGCACTATGTCTGTCTGTGTTCGAGGAGAAACAGCGGCTGATGAACAGAGCTGCATCTCAACACAGCCTCATCTACGTGGTTCTCAAACGTTTTCATATCAACGACCCTCAAATTGATTGAATTGGAATGCAGAGGAGTAAGAAAAAGAAAATAAATCATTATGATATGACAAATTCAATTTCAATTCAAATTCAATTCATAACATTATTGTGCCAGTTTAACCACTTTTAACCTAGCTGGTGTCCCTATGAGGATTTTTCCAATATTATTATTATTTTGCAAGAAAACAGCACATCTTTTGTAATAGACATTTTGCACCTGACAGCGACAAAATAGGACAGTAAAACATATCGATATACATGTAATGTAGTATCCTGAAAAGGAATCCACTAAGACCATTAACTGCATAACTGCACATACAAATGGCGTCAAAAAAGTCCGACTGACATCGATCAGCCTCTATCTAGGAACCACCAGCCGAACGAGGAACAGAAAAGCTTGGGAAAGTTACCATGAGTCTTTATTATAGGTGATAGGGGAAATGGCTGGTTGACATTGTATTTAATTGTTGCTATGGAAACCCTGGTCATTCAGGCGACAGTTGTCTGACCCACAAAGGGAGGGACTTTCACCCTATAGTTTTACGGCGGGGCTCCACTGGACGCGTGTGACGCGGGTCAAAAAACTAACGCCAGGGCTCCACCGGACGCGTTGCGTTGCGTCTGCGTCGCGTCAAAAAACGCACCGGTTCAATTTTAATGCACGCGTCGCGTCTCCGTCAACGCGGGCAGTGGAGCCACCCTTCATTGATTAAAAAGGGAACATTCCCTGACGGTGACGGAGACGCGACGCTGACGCGCCCGGTGGAGCCCGGCCGTAACCGGGGCAATTTTAAAGCAGTCACCGAACGCAGCGCAACGCAACGCATCGTAGGCAGTGGAGCCACCCTTCATTGATTAAAAAGGGAACATTCCCTGACGGTGACGGAGACGCAACGCTGACGCCAGGGCTCCACCGGACGCGTTGCGTCTCCGTCGCGTCGCGTCAAAAAACGCACCGGTTCAATTTTAATGCACGCGTCGCGTCTCCGTCAACGCGGGCAGTGGAGCCACCCTTCATTGATTAAAAAGGGAACATTCCCTGACGGTGACGGAGACGCGACGCTGACGCGCCCGGTGGAGCCCGGCCGTGACGCGTCCAGTGGAGCCCCGGCGTTAGACCGCGACGGAGGTGGACGGAAGCGAACTTGAGCCACGAGAGACAGCACCGCGCGAGCTAAAGCGAGCAAGTTGCCGTGTCAAACGTTACGAACTTCGTTTGAGCCGACTCGGCGGAGCGCTCCCTAGCCCACTGACGGCCCGTCTCACTCAATCACAAGCCGTGGAGCTCCTTCCAGCCCCTCCCTTTGTGGAGCAGAAAACGGGGTCGTGTCATTGAGAGTATGTCTGTTCTGTTTACAGTTCACTCTCAACCTACCTTACCAAGAAGACATTGTGATTGGCTACCTGCAGCCAGAGGTGGAGTATTGTGTGACAGTCACCGTGACGACGATCTTTAACCATAATTCCATCCCGTCTCCAGCGAACTGTGCCTTCACCAGCCCTCCTCCCACCATCCAATCAGGTACATCAGGGTTAATTCTTTAAAACAATGCCCAAAATAGGGACACAAGGGTTACTGTGGTTAAAATAAAAAATGTAATTAACTCAAACCAGCAATGGCTACTTGTACCTGTATGACTGAGCGACAAATAACCCACTTGAATCTTAAATCGTTAAATAGTGATATTATAAAATATCAAACGTATCGGACAGTGTACATTTCCCAAAAGGATATTCATGTATTTAATTCAGTCAAGGACCAGAAGCAGCAAGGATAAAACATATCCTCCCAGATAAGAGGAGAGATGCAGATGCTTCATAATTATTACCGTAATTTGCGGGTTCATGTAAAGCAACGTGAGCTCCAGGCCACACAAAGCAAGTAGACCTGCCCGGGCAGCAGAGCTGACAGGCATGTCTGGCAGCTGGTATTTATAAGATCCATTTTTAACTGATAAATATGCCATATAGTTGCTCAACCTTGATTCTTTTTTTTTTCTTTTTTTTGGTGGCTTTCGCCTTTATTTTTTATTTTTTTCATGGAGGGACAGACAGTAGGCTGACAGGAAATGGGGAGAGAGATGGGGGGGGGTGACATGCAGTAAAGGCCGCTGGGATCGGGAGTCGAACCCGCGGCACACTGCCAGACTGGATTACCAGCCAAGGTGCCTGGACCGCTGAGCCACGGCCCAGGCCGCTCAACCTTGATTCTATCCACATTTACACCTACTAATTTAAAACTTTGTTTTCAATATCTGGTAATTGGTTCCATGGAGTTATGCTATAAAACTATGTTCGGCATATCAGCCCCATCTGTTAGGCACAGATGATGCTACTTCCTCATATGCAACAGCAGTTACATCCTCCATGAGTGCATGTTGCATGAGGTTAACCTGCCCTCGGTTGCTCTAGCATGATGGAGGAATACCTACTGTAATGTAACTGTAACTGTACTTTACTGTGTCCTGCAGTATATGTCATCCTCAGCCTGCTGGGTGTATTCTGTCTATTGGCACTTCTCCTCATGGGATTGGTCATCTACGGTGGTCAGCTGATCTCACGACAACGCCTGCCCAAAACTCTGGTTGGTGGATTTATTTGACCTGTGACTCTGATGGTCAACTGACTTTATTTTTTGCAATGTGACATGTTGTGAGCTTGTAGATCTGCTATATTGCTATTTCTTGATTTTTTGCAATATACTGTATATATTTATTTTGCAGTATGTTTCTCCTGTTACAGTATATGCCCAGAATAGGCACAGTATAGTTAAAACGTGCTGTTATTTTATATATAGCTCTCTCTTTTTACCTCCTGTCTAGTCTGCCATCCTCCTCTACAGTCAACTCCTCCATACGGCCCAGTCTGACCAGTTCATCCAACAGTCTGACCACCAGTTCATCCAACAGTCTGACCAGTACATCCAACTGTCTGACCACCAGTTCATTCAACAGTCTGACCAGTTCATTCAACAGTCTGACCAGTTCATTCAACATTCTGACCAACTGGCCACGTCTGATCATTTCATCCAGGTCTCAGCTGTGACCCTTCCCCTGGATGACAGCTCCTTGACAGGCCCTGGACAAGAAGTGTTTTAGGAATCGATGGATGTTGTCGCCCTATATGTGTTTTGTCTTTTACTTATCTTCTTTGTATCTGGCAAAGATGTTTGTCTGTTTGGTTGTTTGTTTGGAGGTAGTCTCGCGTGGCCAGATCCTCCTGCAATTTTCAAACGCTTCCGTCATACAGTCTGGAGCATGGAAGCTCTGATCATGAGCAAGCGATAAAGCGGAATTGAAGCCTCCTCCCCACTTCCATTTAATCTCAGTCGCGCAAATTTATAATAGATTATTTAATTATAATTAATTATAATTGATTATTTAATTATTTAAATATAAATCAAAATAATCTAAACATATATCTGCCTTGCACCTAAGCAGAAATGGATATATACAAAATAAAATTAAAATATATTTTCATGAATGGAAATTACAGCTTCCTTGCTCGGATTTCGGGAGTTGTAGTTCTATAGCATTCAGAGATTGTGGAATAGTTGTCTGGCTACGCGAGACTATAGTTTGGAGGTAGTCCACATGTTAAACGTGTTTCACAAATCCATAGCTGACTCCCAAATGTAACATCATTGTGAAGCACACTAATAACATGGTGTAAAATATGTTACAAAACATTTCAAATAGCAAAAAATAGCTGCTTGGCTATTTTCACTATTTGGTGAAGGCTACAAGTATAGGGCTTATAGGGGGTCTCAGCTTTGTCAGATGTAAGGAAGGTTGGGAACCACATAGCACTTTTAAGATAGATATGCTAACACCAGAAGAGGTTCCACTATGTTTATGAGCCAGAGAACCACTTTAATGCCATTTACTGTAGCACCATTTGTGTTGATCATATAGGCCTATGACTTGTGTTGATCATATGACTTTTACTGTACACCTGTTTGTAGTGTACCTTACCAATTACCATACAGGAGTTTGTAGGTTACAATGTGAGGAAAAGAGTATAGTGCTTTATACTATATCCATGCATGTGAGCTGGCACCACTGACTGGCTGGCTTCTGCCACAACGTGAGGAAATGTGTATATCTAGCATACATGTGTGTTTACTTTGTTACTGTAGGTTTATGTGTATGTGTATACTTGTAAAGTTACTTTATGATGTTTTCTTTCAAAGACAGATTTTTGATTTGCAGGTTTGGAGTGCATTAATTATACTTATTACTATTACTTGTACTTATTTGAATTGTGTACTGCATTTATAATTCAATTGCATATTTTCCTTTTCTTTGTCTCTTCAGTGAATACACTACACTGATAAATACTATAGGCATATAGTATTTTTACAGTAGCTGCAAATAAATACTATAGAGTCTCAATTTATTACAGCAAATTATTAAAACACCTAGGCCTACAATATATTCAGCTACATATTGTTTGTTAAAGCAGCTCTGACATTTTATTTAACCACTTGAACCCTAGCCTATTAAACTGTTTTTTATTTTTTTTATTTTTATTTTTTGCCGATGGGTTCCCAAATTGGAGAATAACCAGCCACAATAAACAGCCAGGGAACCAATCTCAGTGTAACGCGTGGTCACGGAATTCGATAGGTCGCCAACTTCTGTGTTACCACGGCTCGTGGACGTCATGGTGAAGGTTTAGTTTCGTTTCCAGTCAACAGAATGACTGAACTACAAGGAAGGAACATGAAATTCTCATGTGTTGTAAAAACGACACGAAGCTAAAGCACAGCGGACGGAAATGTCATCCGTGATCTTGACAATAATTATCTGGACATTTTCAACACTTTGCGGATCAAAAGGACAAGGTAATATTATAATATGTGACTCACAGTGACTGTGTTTTCTTTCTGTGTTTATCCAAACGGAGGAGAGAGGCAGGTGTGAGTGACTGCTGTTGATACATGATGTCTGTCGTAATGTCATGACAAATGGCCGTTGTGTGATCCATGGTTAAGTGATTTGTCATTTCTAACTGACTGGACTCTTGAGTTTGACATATGCCTACGTTTCATTGCAACGATTTGCTGTCAATGTTAATATTATTATATTGTATATGTATATAGCGAAAAACACTTTTTGTCCAAAAAATTACTATTTTCAGGTGACCTGTTTTATGTATTTATTTATTGATCTATTTATTCATAAATACAGAAAGCTGGGAGTTAGACAGGAGTGAATATCCTGGCAAGGCTGGCATCACGAGTCACAAATCTGTTTCTAAAGGCTGCACTTTAAATAAATTAATGATATTAGCTATGGCATTTTGTGAAAGCATCCATAATCATCTCCCCAATATTGAATCGAGGTATTTGGTGAAATATCAGCAAGCCTTCCCTATAATCCCTACACATGATTGGTCATTTTTTAATAGTAGCCTAATTAGTCACATCTAATATACTAATGTCTTTAAAAACACTGAATTCTTCATGTTATATTATGTCCTACAGTGTATGTATAAAGTCTCTAAGTACATTTACTAAGTACACTTTTAAGGATTTAAAAACATTTTTTTCTTCCAATTTTCAATACTTACTTCTACTCCACTAGGCCTATATACATCTTAGAGGCAAAATTTTTACTTTTCATTCCACTACAATTATTTACATTTTTTAGTTACAAGTTTTGAATTACTAGTTACTTTTCAGATGTTGAACTACTTTTGGTAGCAATACTTTTACTCAAGTACATTTAGCATTCCGGTACTTAAGTTGTAAAATAATGTTTCTACTTTGCAGTATTGCTACTTTTACTTAGTAATAAATGTGAGTACTTTTCCACCACTGCCTATGATCCTGTCTCTGGCATTACTGCAGGAGTTCTACTGCCACCCAGAAATGTCAGCCTCAGCTCGTACAACATGGACCTGGTGTTGAGGTGGGATGCATCACTCAACACCAGCGGTGGGCTGGTCTACACGGCAGAGTACAAGTGAGTACAGAGTAGACAATGCATTCACTGAGAATGGACTCTACTTTATAGTGTTAGTTTTCAGTATAATTAATTCAATGCATTTTCTGGAGTCTAGAATATACATTTGGTGCTGTGACATACAGCCAGAGAGGGAGACAGTGAATGTGGTATAGTATGTCTACAGAGTGTCTCGATCTTGGTAACATCAACAAACCTGACTGAATACTTAGCTCAGTGAGTGACAGTTAATAGCCTTAATTTACTTTGGTTTGGTTTAGTAAAATAAAATAATGCGAAGTTATAATAAAAACTGGGAGAAAAATAATTAAAACACTGAAAGAGAAACAAAGAGAAACAAATTGGTGTAGGTGAAATAACAAGATAAAATACCCAAGTTACGTGAACAATTTTGCGTTGAAAGAAACCATAAGGCAGACTGTGGCTCTCTTCTAAACAGTCATAAAACTGTAACTGTACACTTTTACAGTGAAATATGAGAAACTTCCTCTTTATGGGAAAGAAGGACACGCCCACTGACGTCACAGTTCCGTGAATGACTGCTTTGTTTCCAGTCAGTAAACACACCTCAGCTCCACGGTCACTATAGTGTAGCCATTACCAACCTGAGTTTTCATTGTGATACAGCTACAGTGAATAGGAACTCAGTTTAGTTTATTTGAAAAATAATGACACAACTAATGAACATGTTTATATACGTTTATACAAATCTGATTTGCTCTGAGAACCCACCGATTGGCTGTTAAGTGGTCAGTTGGGTGGGCCACAGGACTGTGATTTAAAACTCCCAAAGTCAAAACGGTATACTACGCATTCACACAGCTTTAATTGTTTTCTCAGAACATCAGTGAGTGACTACAGAGTGACTACAGGCTGTGTGAACAGAACAGAACTCAGCTGTGATTTCACCGACCACGGCACGGTGTATGGCACATACACCTGCAGGGTGAGAGCAGAGCTGGGATCAGATCAGTCCGTCTGGATGGAGAGCAGCCCCATCACCTTGGATAAAAACAGTGAGTGCATGCTGTGTTTTTTGTTATGGATTGGATCTATATTATTATTATTTCTTTTAGACCGATGCTAGGTTTGATCCTGGTTAGTTTCAACAAGGCTGGAATATTAAGGGTTGAATAAATTCTAGCCTCGGGGGTCTGACTAGTTTTATGTGTAATTCCTTACCCGAGAGTTAATGACTTACTTCAGTAAATCCACTCAGGCCATTTTATTTATAGGCTTGTTTTTCCATGTCATCTGTAATGCAGGGGTTCTCAACCCGTGGGTCGCGACCCCTCGGGGGGTCGCCAAATTATTTTGGGGGGTCCCCAAATACATTAAAAAAAAAAAAAAAAAAAAACATTTTTTCTTTTTTTTTTTGCAACTGAATGGCTGGAAAATGGAAATGAAGAGTTTACATATAGTACACATAGTACATGCATACACCTTCCCTAATGATTATATCTGGTTTCAGTATTTATTTATGGTGTATTGTCTCTATTATTAAGGTTATTGTAGCAGTCAATTTATAATGGGGGTCGGGAGGGGGCGGGGCGGGGGTCCCGAGACGTTGCCAAAGCATTTTCGGGGGTCCCCGGCCAAAAACGTTGAGAACCCCTGCTGTAATGGACAGACACCTTGTATCTCCATATTTCATCTTTGTATGTTTTTCTTTCTCACCATACATTATCCTTTCCCCCTCACCCACAGCTACCATTGGCCCACCTACAGTGTCTGCAATGAGCAGCGGGTCTCATATGGAAGTCAGTATAACGGACCCAGTGTTCAGGATCTCTTCACTGAAGAGTACCTACAGCCATGTCACCTATAACATCACCTACTGGAAGGAAGGACACCAGGAGAAGGTCCGTTTACAGTTCATACACTCATCTCAGTGCACTCTAATGCCTTCAAGACACAATAAAATGACACAAGACAGACATTTTTTACATCATGCTGCATTCATACAGTATGTTGTGTCATGGTCCATGGATTAGAAAGTACATCCATTCAAACAGTAGAATAGAAATTAGACACAACATCCATTTAGACAGTAGACTAGACTATACATTAGACACCACATCCATTCAGACAGTAGACTAGACTATACATTAGACACCACATCCATTTAGACAGTAGACTAGACTATACATTAGACACCACATCCATTTAGACAGTAGACTAGACTATACATTAGACACCACATCCATTCAGACAGTAGACTAGACTATACATTAGACACCACATCCATTTAGACAGTAGACTAGACTATACATTAGACACCACATCCATTCAGACAGTAGACTAGACTATACATTAGACACCACATCCATTTAGACAGTAGACTAGACTATACATTAGACACCACATCCATTTAGACAGTAGACTAGACTATACATTAGACACCACATCCATTTAGACAGTAGACTAGACTATACATTAGACACCACATCCATTTAGACAGTAGACTAGACTATACATTAGACACCACATCCATTCAGACAGTAGACTAGACTATACATTAGACACCACATCCATTTAGACAGTAGACTAGACTATACATTAGACACCACATCCATTCAGACAGTAGACTAGACTATACATTAGACACCACATCCATTTAGACAGTAGACTAGACTATACATTAGACACCACATCCATTTAGACAGTAGACTAGACTATACATTAGACACCACATCCATTTAGACAGTAGACTAGACTATACATTAGACACCACATCCATTTAGACAGTAGACGAGACTATACATTAGACACCACATCCATTTAGACAGTAGACTAGACTATACATTAGACACCACATCCATTTAGACAGTAGACTAGACTATACATTAGACACCACATCCATTTAGACAGTAGACTAGACTATACATTAGACACCACATCCATTTAGACAGTAGACTAGACTATACATTAGACACCACATCCATTCAGACAGTAGACTAGACTATACATTAGACACCACATCCATTTAGACAGTAGACTAGACTATACATTAGACACCACATCCATTCAGACAGTAGACTAGACTATACATTAGACACCACATCCATTTAGACAGTAGACTAGACTATACATTAGACACCACATCCATTTAGACAGTAGACTAGACTATACATTAGACACCACATCCATTTAGACAGTAGACTAGACTATACCTTAGACACCACATCCATTTAGACAGTAGACTAGACTATACATTAGACACCACATCCATTTAGACAGTAGACTAGACTATACATTAGACACCACATCCATTTAGACAGTAGACTAGACTATACATTAGACACCACATCCATTTAGACAGTAGACTAGACTATACATTAGACACCACATCCATTCAGACAGTAGACTAGACTATACATTAGACACCACATCCATTTAGACAGTAGACTAGACTATACATTAGACACCACATCCATTTAGACAGTAGACTAGACTATACATTAGACACCACATCCATTTAGACAGTAGGCGATACATTTATAGACACTACATCCATTCAGTATGACAGTAAATGGACGGCCATTGACTTACTGTTCAACACTGCCCTCTACAGGCTAAAAGCTTGAGTGGGATCCAGCAGAACTTTGTGGTTCTTAATGAGTTGCATCCGAGGACCAGGTACTGTGTGCAAGTCCAGATCCACACATCGAGAAACACGAAGCCGGGTCTGCCCAGTAACATCACCTGCCACAGCACCAGCAGCAGTGAGTTATTGGTCCTTATGTGCTGGAAAGTCACATTTACTCAAGTACTGCACTTAGAATAGTACCATTTTACTTATTTTTCAATATTACATCTCAGAGGCAAACATTGTACTTTTTACTCCACTACAATTATTTAAAAATTTTAGTTACTTGTTACTTTACAGAATTTGGATTATTACGGAGCATACATTACCATTTAAGAAATTATTTTATACTTTCGGGATTCATACTCCTATTTTAGAGCCGAATAAAAGTCGGTTCGGCTAGGTAGAGCCTACAATGTGACGTGATTTGAGGTTCGGGGGGCGGGTACCATCCTAAAGTCGGCTCTTCGGTGCTACTGAACATTTCTGACGAGCCGAAATCATTTCGGCACTACAGCGGTAAAATAGGAGTATGAATCTAAGTCTATTCGAAAACGTCTTCTAGATCTGGTATTTCCGAAATAGGACCCAGTCCTATTTCCTAATGCCTAATGCATGTCACACTGGGGTGGATTGATCAATCATTTGTAATAATTGTAATAGTTCTAATAATTGTAATCCTTCCTGGTCCACCTGTCATCTATCTGCAGAAGAAGAGGCTCCCTGGGTGGCAGCGGTAGTGACGGTTGTTGTAATGGCAACGGTGGTGGCTCTGGTGGTGCTGGCGGTGGTGTACAGGATGAACATATCCAACTTCCTGTGTCCTAAAGACTCACTACCCCAGCACATCAAAGAGGTGTGTGTGCATGTGCGTGTGTGTGTGTGCTGGATACCTGTTCATATAGACTATATTCAGTTTTACCCCTACACCTCCAATGGGACACAATCTTTGACTTCTCTAAAGTTAAAAGGCAGATATTAGAGCAGAAGTTCTCAACCTCTGCTGGACCCGGATCTTTTCTGGATCAAGGCCTTCATTTATCAACGTGATTTACACCCAAAGAATGGACGTATGCCGAAATCAGCGCCATTTTCGGCATTTATCGTTCCAGCGTGACTTTGGACTTTGACGTACCCTATGCCAAAACTCACGTCTGGTCGGGAGCTGTCGTAGGCTTTGTCTGCACCCGTTTTAATGTCGTAGACAAGCGGAGTAGCATTGTCTGACCATAAAACTAATAAATAATACATGTGAAAAAGATGTATTTTGTAAAGGCATGTCATATGAAATTGGTAGGATATTTACAAGTGTACAAGCAATTAAAAACAATGTTACAAGTTAGATGCTTAACTTGCCATTTAAACAGTGCTTTGAATGAGCACATACATATGAGGATTTTGGGAGCGGCGCACTGCCTGTGCTGGAATATTTTCATGACATGGAGAGACATTGGAGACTGCTGGAGCTAGGTGGAGAGTGAAGTCTCCCTTGGGTATTGTAGCTACAGTACAGTAGGCCTCTTTATTTCTTTTTAATTCTTTATTTAGGGACATCCACAATCGTATTATACAACCATTTTTCAAATAGTGTTTCTTTGTCCACAGGAACAAAAAAAAGAATACAAATAAAATAAAGCATATGGGAGAGATGGATGATGTGTACAGAAATTAAAGTACAATACAATATAATACTCATAGGGAGACATAAGGGAGTATTTGAAACTGTGAGCAGTAATTAAAATAAAAACAGAACCAAAAAAGAGACATGAGTAAGACGGAATCATTCAATCCTTGCCGCTACAAAATCTGGTCGCAAAGGAATAATATATTCCACCCAATTAGACCAAAACTTTATAAATTTCTCCTTCTGCAGTCTGAGAGAGAAAGTGATCTGTTCCATATTATAAATATCATTTACTATATCTATCCATTCTTTTATGGTGGGGGCCTCAGTAAGCAACCAGTGTCGTGTAAATACTTTTCTACATCAGAATAGTAGGCCTCATTTAATTACATTTAATAATAATAATAATAATAATAATAAAACTTTATTTGTATAGCACCTTTCATGACATGAAATGCAGCTCATGTAGTGCTTCTAGTTATAAACAAGTACAAACAAAATCAAAGATCATTGAGAGGGCTCTCTTTCAATGGGTCTGGTTGAACGCAGTAAGTTGATTAAAAAAAAGAAGACCACTGAAAGCCTCCTACTGAACGGTTCAATACGAATACCGGTAGATTTTTATTTATTTTTCTTCCATTAAACAGACAGTGTTATTTCATTCATACATGTAAGTTGAATAATTATTTGCCACCAAACATAGACCTTCTAACCTTATCAACCCTATCTCTTCTCTCAGTACCTGCTGAAGCCCCCCAACTTGGCCCTGTACAAGTCTACGCCCCCTGAGGAGGTTTTCCACCCGATACACATCCTGTCAGAGGTGACAAGCGAAGGAGAAGGGCTCCCTCTGAAGCAAGGAGGGGTACACTGCAGTGAACAAGCGGACACGCCAGACAGACATTACAGGCTACAGGAGGTGAAAATGGAGGAAGATAACAGCAAAAACAATTAGGAAGGAACTATGGTGAGGCAGGAGAGATTGAAATGTGGTGAGAAGGAGGACTTTTAGTTTGTTTTGCTGGAAGTGTTTCTTACAAGGATCTGGAAACGGGAACTTCAATAGGTTTTTTGTGGAGACTTTGTCATGTCTGCTTCATTGTACGGCACAGCGGGCTGCGGGGAGAGAGACAGGAAGGGAGTAGAGGGGTCACATGACACGCAGCACACAACTTGGGGTGCTGTCCCGCCCCCTTTCAGAACGGCAAGGCACCAGGACATAATTCCCCCATTAAAAAGAAGAAAAAAGGGCATATTTATTTATTTTGTCTGTTTCCAAGCAGTTTTTAATAGTTTTCTTATATCAGAGTTATAGAAGATAAACCATGCTGTGTTTCTAGTTATACATAGCACTTACCGTAGCACTTACATAGCACATACCGTAGTCATAATTCCCCTATATACTTCTCCTAATACTGTATGTATGCATTCATGGAAAGGCTATTATTGTTAAATAAAACTAATAAAATAACGAAAACAAAATGTGGAAGAAGAAAAGCAAAAGAAACTCAAAAACAAAAAAACAAAACCTGAAAGCTTAACAAAGAGAAAAAGAACAGTAACATTAATACACATGTCCTTAGTTTTCATCTTTATTACGTTTTTCATGCATAAAAAGACTGGGTGGCAGGATATGAAATGTACATTCCAGTTTTGTAGCTGTGCCAGGTTAAACTCTGAATATTTTTTTATGCCGTGATGTTCTGAGTTTTTATTACATAATACTAAAACTAAGCTTTTTTATAAACGATGCAAATTAAGCTAAACAAACCCACTTTAAATACTAATCGAAACTAAATTGAAAACAAAAAGTCAAACATAAATGTAATGTGATGTGGGGAAGACAACAGCTCTTCAGAATGGTGGTATGACACTGAAAAGACAATACATAGGCCTACCTACATGGATTTTCACCCATTACACACACACACACACACACACACCAACACAGTTACCATTCCTACAATAAAACTATGAAAGTCTTCTGACCAAAACATGATAGAAACATCTTCAATTCCATGGGTGAAACATCTTTTTTAGTTTTACCCTTTTTATTTATTTATTTAAATTGCTGATTATTATTATTATTTATTATGAATTGTACATTTGCAAAGCTGCATATGCAAATACTTTGCAAATAAAAGTATATCTCTATAATTTGGTATTTGTAGCCTTAATGTAAGCCATTATTGTTATATTTTAATGAGAATGTGCCCAGTAATATGTAATAATATAATTTGTAATAATAATTATTACAAATTATGACTATAGTATAATTTGTTCAACAATGAAGGTGTTCATTCGCAGCGACCATTTTATGATATTCTCTGTCCCGCAAAAAACTAAAACTAAAGGCCGGCTGTCACAAAATATTCTGTGTTACTCAGGCCTTTAACCACGAATTGGAGAATCTGGATTGGTCCGATGAGCTCACTAGTCGAAGAAACATGGCTTGGCTTTAAATCCAAATTTACATGAATACTAAACAACATGGCTCTCCTGAGAACCATCAGGGTCAAAACCCGCTTGGAGCCATGGACTCATTCGGACATACTGACTGCAATGAAAGCCAGAGACAACAAATGCTCTGAATTTCTAAAATGCAAGTCAAAGCTCACCAAGCGCTTCGACAGCAATCTCCAAGCTCAGCTGGGCAACCTAAAAACACAGTGAAACAGGCTAAAAAACATGACCAAATCTGCAAAAAGAAACTATCAATGATTAAGCCGAGGAAAACAAAAACAAACTTCGGGAGCTCTGGAAGCTACTCAACAATCAACTAGGCTGCAATCAGAAACTGAAAACCAGGTTTACAAACATCGACATTCAATCGAACGACAACAAGCCCATAAATGTTTTGATGAATTGAACAAGGTGGACCCTCTTGTAAACAAGTGTAATGCTTTATTGGGTCGTCCACTCACATTTAACAGTTTTTGTATTGAGTTGTGCTTGAAATGTACTGTAATTCTGCAAACTGTTAATACATACTTCAATCAATCAAAACTCTTATCACTGACAAACATGATGTGGCCAATTTACTTAAACATCTTTACAAACATAGCCACAACTCTAGTTAACAAACTGCCCTCCCACTATGGGTGTTTTGGTGTGGAGCACATCAAAGCTTTCTACAAAAACCTAGGTGTATGCAAAGACGATTTTAAACTGGCAATGGTAACAACTGATGAGGTACTCAAAAAAACTGAGTGCTCTTCAACCCAACAAGACCACTGGCCATGACAACATTCCCTCCAAATTTCTCAAAGACTCAGCTGTCTCCATAGCTCCAATCATCTCCCACATAATGAACCTATCCATGTCCCTGAAGATCTAAAACTGGCTAAAGAAACCCCCCTGCACAAAAAAGGCAGCAAGTTAGACCCCGGCAACTACCGCCCTATTTCTATTCTTAGCTCCATCTCGAAAGTGATGGAAACAATAGTCTATGAACAGGTTGAAAAGTATCTTGCCACTAAAAAACGAATGTACGAATTCCAATCTGGCTTCAGAACATCCCACTCCACTGACTAGGAGTGGGATGACTCCCTACCAATGTGAATCCCTTGACTCCTTCAAAATCACTCTCAAAGAGCACCTACGGGCTACGGGCGGCTGCAATTAGAAACGGGCTCCTGTAAAAAAATAAAAAAAGTCCCCCCCTACCCCTTTTTTCCCATAGGCCTACTGTACATGTTTTTCAATCAATCAATCAATCAATCAATCTTTATTTCAGACTACATGGTCCATAACAATCAACATACAGGGGACAATACAACAGAAACAAGAATTGATTCAAATCAATTAATTACCAGCTGATTACAATCTTCAGAATTGTGCTATTATCTGAAATGTATATATCTGTGTCTGTTTATGTGTGTGTGTGTGTGTGTAAACAACAACAGGATCTGTCCAGGTGAGTGTAGCCTAGTACAAAATGGAGCCAAACATTGGTGACTATCAAGTCATTAGAGGAAATGGAGGTTATTTGGAATGTGTTGTCTGTAGCTTGATTTAACAGACCGAAAACAAATTAGAGGGAACATTGCCGCGGACCACCGCACCAACCTCCGCAGGGACCCCCCTTATATTCAATCAATTCAATTCAAGAATTGATTCAATATGAATAATAACCAGCAGCTTCCGTATAGATGTGTGTTTAATATAAGGGGGGTCCCTGCAGAGGTTGGTGCGGTGGTCCGCGGCAATGTTCCCTCTAATTTGTTTTCGGTCTGAGTAAACACTCAAACCTCCTGAGCAGACATCAGCAACTGCTGAGCAAACATCCATCACCTTGACACCAGCTAGCCCAACATGAGAGAATGCGAAGTGAGCGCCCCACACTTCACACAGGTGTGATTTTTTTTTTTTTGTCAAATGGATTTTGGGAGTGAATCAATGAATAGTTAGATAAGGCAACAAGTTACAACAATTTTTTTGGTAATATCAAGGTGGTAGGCTAGCAATTTTAGGAGCCTTTTCAGGCTGTGACCCGCCAAAGTAATCATATTTGAACTGGGGACCCCCCCACCCAGACAAGCAACAGAATGGTTCCACAGATAAATGTTGTGAAATAGCAGATGTCCAAGGTCGTTGTGAACTTGTGGATTGGCTATTTGCACAATTGTTGCCTCTGTCTTATATAATAATAGGGCTGTCAATCGATTCAAATATGTAATTGCGATTAATCACATGATTGTCCATAGTTAATCGCAAATTAATCGCATATTTTTATCCGTTCTAAATATACCTTAAATCAGTGGTTGTCAAGATTTGTCATATCAAGGCCCATTATTTATTCTGCATTTGAGCCACGGACCACCATTTGATGACATTTAGCCTTCCAGACCCAAACTAAAGAACTGTATTGATGTTGGTACCATAACGCCAGGGCTCCACCGGACGCGTTGCGTCTCCGTCGCGTGTGTCAAAAAACGCACCGGTTCAATTTTAATGCATGCGTCGCGTCTCCGTCAACGCAACGCAACGCGGGCAGTGGAGCCACCCTTCATTGATTAAAAAGGGAACATTCCCTGACGGTGACGGAGACGCGACACTGACGCGACGCTGACGCGCCCGGTGGAGCCCGGCCGTTAGGAGAGATAACAGGCCAATGTTGATCAAATTAAGTTGGCTACATTCTCAAATTGTGTAGAAGTAATGCAGATGTTTAACAATGTTTCAACTGTTGAGTGTGAAATTGAACCAAAAGGACCCACTTGGTTTAATTGTACTCGCAAGAGTGAAAGATCTCTAAGGGTTCATTTGGTTACCAAGTCTCCATCATGTAGCTGGGGACCACCTGGTGGTCCCCAGACCACAGGTTCAGAACCACTGCTTTAGTGCTTTTCAAAATACTCTTATCAACATGGGAGAATGTTTTTTTTGTTGCAAATGCCATGGAAGAGGGCAGAAATTCTCAAAGCATAAACTCCACACACACGCTGCGCGAGACAAGACCCCTCCGCTCCGCCTGCCTCTCTCTCCTGCAAGGCATAGCTGCAAGCACGCACACACACAGGCTGTCAACATTAGCTTTAGCAGGCATTAGCATGGTGCAAAAGTAAGTGCTGTGTTTGTCTCCCGAAACTGTTCAGTTCAGCGTTCAGCCTGCATGAACAGCGCTCGAGCGCTCGGTTTCTGCCCCCTCAATGTCGTAACTCTTCTATGAGTTGGCTCTGGGTCAAACCACCACGCTGGGAAATGGCTGTGAATGTGCGTGGCAATGGAATTGGCCAATGCGAATTCTATAATCGTAATACTTTGGCACAAACCAACTATTGGCGAAGAACAATATTGATGTAACTAAGAGTGTCGATGAGTTAGCTATATTTTATATACAGAGATTTAGAAGGAATATGCGAAATCGTGAGGCGACAATTCCTCCTCCTCCTCCGCTGTTTCTCTGTCTCTTTCTCTTCTCCTGAGGAGAGATCACAGTGGGCGGTGGCTTCCAGGCGTGTGTGTGTGTGTAGCCGCTGCCACACGGTCGAAAGAGCTGCGCACGTTCTCGGCTGCGCGTAGCTTAAAGCTTGAGTTTTTAGACAGCTGGTGGATGGAAATTAAGCTCCACCTCCGCGGAATTCTTGCGCGACGGCCAGATTCCCGGAAACGCTCTCCTCCGCTCAAATCTTCCGCGGAGGTGGAGCTTCTTTTCCATCCACCAGCTGTCTAAAAACTCGGAATTTAAGCTGCGCGCAGCTTAAGAAGTGCGCAGCTTAAGACCGTTTTGCGCTAAGGTGTGGAGACGGTGAGTGTGTCCAATGGCGCGAGGGGGGGCAGTGTTGCCAGGTCCGCGAATTATAAGCGAGTTGGAGTGTGTGTAAGTAGTGTGTTGAAAGGTGTTTTTTGTGGGCTTTTGAAATATGCAGACTTGGCAACACTCAGCAAGAAGTACTCGGCAGTATGGTTGCCAGTGTTGCCAACTGTCGTGACAGAAATAAGCTAAGCAGCCTCCACGTTAGGCTGGAAATATGCAGACTTGGCAACACTCAGCAAGAAGTACTCGGCAGTATGGTTGCCAGTGTTGCCAACTGTCGTGACAGAAATAAGCTAAGCAGCCTCCACGTTAGGCTGGATGGAAATATATGCAGACTTGGCTGGAAATATGCAGACTTGGCAACACTCAGCAGAATGATCTACGGTCGACTACCAGTGTTGCAAGTTTCCCATGCTAATATAGACCAGCCCGATTCTTCGAATCAGCTGGTAAAAACAGCAACAAAGACACAAAACATACAGACACTCTCCAGTGTTTCCAGAAGCAGGAGGAGTACCTGATGCTGCTCTTCTTGGGCATGGCCAAAGTCATTATGATTTCGTTTTTTTAGTCATTCAACCTCATCAGAAAACTGTACATTAGATTCCTAAGAACATAGCATCCAGAGTAGGAACACCACTGTTTACAAACAGATGACTGGCACTTGTCCACCTCGGGAGTCTCAGCAGGATTCTGAGAGCATCATTATATGCCACCCTCAATTTATTATATTTACCCTTACTGTAGCTGCACCACAAGTGGGCAGTATACAGTGGTGTACAGTACGCTTTAAAAAGGGCTATCTTGACATCATCAGTACACATATAAAACTTCCGAGATAACATGTTGGCTTGTGCATACAATTTACAATACTGTCTCTGTACAGTGTACATCATCATCATCACTGAGGTCATCCCTAATGATGTGACCCAGATATCTGACCTTGTCTGCAACATTGAGCACCTTGTTGGCCAGATAAAAAGAGGGAAATGTTGCCTTTCGATCCTCCTTAGTTTTCATGATCATGACTACACTCTTTTTCGGATTAAACTTAATATCAAACAACAGTCCATAATCGGAGCACACATTCAGCAGTTGCTGTAGGCCAGCAGAGCAGGGAGACATGATGACCAGGTCATCTGCATACATTAGATGGTTAACAAGCCTCTCTCCTACCATACAGCCAGTCTTACACTTTCTGAGATTTGTAGAGAGTTCGTCCATATATAAATTCTGACTTTCTTTTTATGATGATTTCCTATTTTTCATAGAAGTGTCTGCCATCACCCAGGCGGATGCGTGCACATGACCTAGGTCGCTTCTTCGCCCTCAGGGCGTCTTACTGGTTATTATTATTATTATTATTATTATTATTATTACACTGGCACATTGAAATATATTGTGCAAGCACAATGCAAGGAGAAAAAACGAACTGCGGCTGCGCATCAAGACAGAAGGACACGCCCCAGATTACTCTGACACACCCCATAGGCCGAAAGGACAATCGTACGTCATTGGCTAGTTGGTCGTCAAGGAGACAGCTGTTGCCCGTTGGTTTGCACATTAGCAGGCCAACACGGCTATGGGACGTATATGCCCTCCAGGGCTGTCTCCAGCTTTTTACACTCCAATGTCCACACAGTCAGTCGAGTGAGTCACATTCTGTCACAAGATTGAAAGACAGAAAGGGAAAGAGAGAGAGAGAGAGAGAGAGAGAGAGAGCGAAAGAGAGAGAGAACATGTGTTTGTGAAGAAGGGACGACAGAACACATTCATGTGGATAAAAACATACGTGGTGGACTGGTGGTGTCGAACATGGACGCTGCTGCTGTGTTCGTGTTTGTTCTCTGCTGCTTCCAAACCAGCCCTGGTGAGTCAACCTACTAAACGACTACACACTTCATAATCACAGCAATGTGTATTGTGTAGGCTATGTGGTGGTGGTGGTGGTGGTGGTGGTGGTGTTGTTGTGGTTGTTGTTGTTGTTGGTGGTGGTGTAGCTCTGGTCCTGGCTACTCTGGTCCATAGCCAGAGTAGCTATTAATTCTCAATTAATTCTGCCCTGCATGCTGGGCAGAATTAGCATTAGGGCTATGGACCAGAGCTAGTGGTGGTGCAGGTGGTGTGTGTGTGTGTGTGTTCCCATTTTTACATGGCATCTATATATTAGCCTAAAAATTCAATGTCAGAATCGATAAATACATCTACGAGAGTCTAAATTTGCATCTATTATGTCTACCGGTATATATATAATAACATGGGCCTAAACAATATATTTATTTATACCGGTAATGTAGCTTGTTTGGTGTGGACAGACCATTGATATCAGTTAAATCCTTAGTATGTGCAATTGTGCATTTGTATATTTTTCTTATTTTATTCTAGAGAATGAAATGCTTAGGTAATTTAACTCAGGCATTTATCATTCTTATTGCAAACGAAATAGCAAAACAGCAAAAAAGTTGGTTTGCAGTGCATTACTTAGTATTATTACTATTATTATCATCATCATCATCATCAGTATGATTAGTTGGGGGGGGTGGGACGCCACCTGTGTCTGTACTGTAGTTGCAAACAAAATACGGGCTGCTAGTGCTAATATCATAATGGTATTATAACTGGTATGACTGACGGTCTCTGCTGTTATAATAGGTTCACAATTTGTGAGAAAATATACTGTGCCACAGTGCCAGCCAGTCACTTATGTGTTGGTGTACGTTGTCTTTTTGGCAAATCTAGTGAGCAAATATAAGACTTCCGGTGGACGATCTCTTCAAAATAAGAGTACCCTCTAGAGTATTGAAAAAAAGTTTAATTTGCACATTAAAACTATAAATTAAGCATTTAAACGATGCTATAGGACACACATTATGTTTCTGTGTAAAAATAAGTAATAAGTAATGTTTCTGTGTAAAGATAAGTAATTAAAAAGTTATCTAAATGGATAAATGCTATTCACTGGAGAGCATGGACTTTATAAAGTGGACGCTGGACAGAAATCCCTGCTATGTTTCGACTAGTGTGACATACGCACGCGTCCGGGGAGACCTCCTCTACAACACCACACTGTCCGCTAAGCAGCAGAGGTGTAAAACAAAAATTGGCACCAGGTCACAGGTCAAAAAACATAAAAAAACTTCCCATTTCCAGACTACAGTGGACTAAAGTGGACGCTGGACAGAAATCCCTGCTATGTTTCGACTAGTGTGACATACGCACGCGTCCGGGGAGACCTCCTCTACAACACCACACTGTCCGCTAAGCAGCAGAGGTGTAAAACAAAAATTGGCACCAGGTCACAGGTCAAAAAACATAAAAAAACTTCCCATTTCCAGACTACAGTGGACTAAAGTGGACGCTGGACAGAAATCCCTGCTATGTTTCGACTAGTGTGACATACGCACGCGTCCGGGGAGACCTCCTCTACAACACCACACTGTCCGCTAAGCAGCAGAGGTGTAAAACAAAAATTGGCACCAGGTCACAGGTCAAAAAACATAAAAAAAACTTCCCATTTCCAGACTACAGTGGACTAAAGTGGACGCTGGACAGAAATCCCTGCTATGTTTCGACTAGTGTGACATACGCACGCGTCCGGGGAGACCTCCTCTACAACACCACACTGTCCGCTAAGCAGCAGAGGTGTAAAACAAAAATTGGCACCAGGTCACAGGTCAAAAAACATAAAAAAACTTCCCATTTCCAGACTACAGTGGACTAAAGTGGACGCTGGACAGAAATCCCTGCTATGTTTCGACTAGTGTGACATACGCACGCGTCCGGGGAGACCTCCTCTACAACACCACACTGTCCGCTAAGCAGCAGAGGTGTAAAACAAAAATTGGCACCAGGTCACAGGTCAAAAAACATAAAAAAACTTCCCATTTCCAGACTACAGTGGACTAAAGTGGACGCTGGACAGAAATCCCTGCTATGTTTCGACTAGTGTGACATACGCACGCGTCCGGGGAGACCTCCTCTACAACACCACACTGTCCGCTAAGCAGCAGAGGTGTAAAACAAAAATTGGCACCAGGTCACAGGTCAAAAAACATAAAAAAAACTTCCCATTTCCAGACTACAGTGGACTAAAGTGGACGCTGGACAGAAATCCCTGCTATGTTTCGACTAGTGTGACATACGCACGCGTCCGGGGAGACCTCCTCTACAACACCACACTGTCCGCTAAGCAGCAGAGGTGTAAAACAAAAATTGGCACCAGGTCACAGGTCAAAAAACATAAAAAAACTTCCCATTTCCAGACTACAGTGGACTAAAGTGGACGCTGGACAGAAATCCCTGCTATGTTTCGACTAGTGTGACATACGCACGCGTCCGGGGAGACCTCCTCTACAACACCACACTGTCCGCTAAGCAGCAGAGGTGTAAAACAAAAATTGGCACCAGGTCACAGGTCAAAAAACATAAAAAAACTTCCCATTTCCAGACTACAGTGGACTAAAGTGGACGCTGGACAGAAATCCCTGCTATGTTTCGACTAGTGTGACATACGCACGCGTCCGGGGAGACCTCCTCTACAACACCACACTGTCCGCTAAGCAGCAGAGGTGTAAAACAAAAATTGGCACCAGGTCACAGGTCAAAAAACATAAAAAAACTTCCCATTTCCAGACTACAGTGGACTAAAGTGGACGCTGGACAGAAATCCCTGCTATGTTTCGACTAGTGTGACATACGCACGCGTCCGGGGAGACCTCCTCTACAACACCACACTGTCCGCTAAGCAGCAGAGGTGTAAAACAAAAATTGGCACCAGGTCACAGGTCAAAAAACATAAAAAAACTTCCCATTTCCAGACTACAGTGGACTAAAGTGGACGCTGGACAGAAATCCCTGCTATGTTTCGACTAGTGTGACATACGCACGCGTCCGGGGAGACCTCCTCTACAACACCACACTGTCCGCTAAGCAGCAGAGGTGTAAAACAAAAATTGGCACCAGGTCACAGGTCAAAAAACATAAAAAAAACTTCCCATTTCCAGACTACAGTGGACTAAAGTGGACGCTGGACAGAAATCCCTGCTATGTTTCGACTAGTGTGACATACGCACGCGTCCGGGGAGACCTCCTCTACAACACCACACTGTCCGCTAAGCAGCAGAGGTGTAAAACAAAAATTGGCACCAGGTCACAGGTCAAAAAACATAAAAAAACTTCCCATTTCCAGACTACAGTGGACTAAAGTGGACGCTGGACAAAAATCCCTGCTATGTTTCGACTAGTGTGACATATGCACGCGTCCGGGGAGACCTCCTCTACAACACCACACTGTCCGCTAAGCAGCAGAGGTGTAAAACAAAAATTGGCACCAGGTCACAGGTCAAAAAGGAGGAGAGGAGGTCTCCCCGGACGCGTGCATATGTCACACTAGTCGAAACATAGCAGGGATTTTTGTCCAGCGTCCACTTTAGTCCACTGTAGTCTGGAAATGGGAAGTTTTTTTATGTTTTTTGACCTGTGACCTGGTGCCAATTTTTGTTTTACACCTCTGCTGCTTAGCGGACAGTGTGGTGTTGTAGAGGAGGTCTCCCCGGACGCGTGCGTATGTCACACTAGTCGAAACATAGCAGGGATTTCTGTCCAGCGTCCACTTTAGTCCACTGTAGTCTGGAAATGGGAAGTTTTTTTTATGTTTTTTGACCTGTGACCTGGTGCCAATTTTTGTTTTACACCTCTGCTGCTTAGCGGACAGTGTGGTGTTGTAGAGGAGGTCTCCCCGGACGCGTGCGTATGTCACACTAGTCGAAACATAGCAGGGATTTCTGTCCAGCGTCCACTTTAGTCCACTGTAGTCTGGAAATGGGAAGTTTTTTTATGTTTTTTGACCTGTGACCTGGTGCCAATTTTTGTTTTACACCTCTGCTGCTTAGCGGACAGTGTGGTGTTGTAGAGGAGGTCTCCCCGGACGCGTGCGTATGTCACACTAGTCGAAACATAGCAGGGATTTCTGTCCAGCGTCCACTTTAGTCCACTGTAGTCTGGAAATGGGAAGTTTTTTTATGTTTTTTGACCTGTGACCTGGTGCCAATGTTTGTTTTACACCTCTGCTGCTTAGCGGACAGTGTGGTGTTGTAGAGGAGGTCTCCCCGGACGCGTGCGTATGTCACACTAGTCGAAACATAGCAGGGATTTCTGTCCAGCGTCCACTTTAGTCCACTGTAGTCTGGAAATGGGAAGTTTTTTTATGTTTTTTGACCTGTGACCTGGTGCCAATTTTTGTTTTACACCTCTGCTGCTTAGCGGACAGTGTGGTGTTGTAGAGGAGGTCTCCCCGGACGCGTGCGTATGTCACACTAGTCGAAACATAGCAGGGATTTCTGTCCAGCGTCCACTTTAGTCCACTGTAGTCTGGAAATGGGAAGTTTTTTATGTTTTTTGACCTGTGACCTGGTGCCAATGTTTGTTTTACACCTCTGCTGCTTAGCGGACAGTGTGGTGTTGTAGAGGAGGTCTCCCCGGACGCGTGCGTATGTCACACTAGTCGAAACATAGCAGGGATTTCTGTCCAGCGTCCACTTTAGTCCACTGTAGTCTGGAAATGGGAAGTGTTTTTATGTTTTTTGACCTGTGACCTGGTGCCAATTTTTGTTTTACACCTCTGCTGCTTAGCGGACAGTGTGGTGTTGTAGAGGAGGTCTCCCCGGACGCGTGCGTATGTCACACTAGTCGAAACATAGCAGGGATTTCTGTCCAGCGTCCACTTTAGTCCACTGTAGTCTGGAAATGGGAAGTTTTTTTTTATGTTTTTTGACCTGTGACCTGGTGCCAATTTTTGTTTTACACCTCTGCTGCTTAGCGGACAGTGTGGTGTTGTAGAGGAGGTCTCCCCGGACGCGTGCGTATGTCACACTAGTCGAAACATAGCAGGGATTTCTGTCCAGCGTCCACTTTAGTCCACTGTAGTCTGGAAATGGGAAGTTTTTTTATGTTTTTTGACCTGTGACCTGGTGCCAATTTTTGTTTTACACCTCTGCTGCTTAGCGGACAGTGTGGTGTTGTAGAGGAGGTCTCCCCGGACGCGTGCGTATGTCACACTAGTCGAAACATAGCAGGGATTTCTGTCCAGCGTCCACTTTAGTCCACTGTAGTCTGGAAATGGGAAGTTTTTTTATGTTTTTTGACCTGTGACCTGGTGCCAATTTTTGTTTTACACCTCTGCTGCTTAGCGGACAGTGTGGTGTTGTAGAGGAGGTCTCCCCGGACGCGTGCATATGTCACACTAGTCGAAACATAGCAGGGATTTTGTCCAGCATCCACTTTATTAAGTCCATGCACTCCAGTGAATGGACTTGGGCACTCCAGTGCATGGACTTGGGCATTTATCCATTTAGATAACTTTTTTACGTTTTTTAATTACTTATTTTTACACAGAAACATAATGTGTGTCTTCACAATAACTGTAATGTAATAACAATACTAATAATGTAATGTAATAATTATTTAATTAACCACGCTTTTATTCTGAAAGCAACCGGATGTCTTAAATTTGCTAGCTCTCTGGCAGGAAGTTCTAGATTTGCCAAAAAGACGGAGCCGTACGTTTCCTGCCTTGAGCTTAACTTCCCTTCACTACAGTATCTCTACCCCCCTGGACTGCCCCTATAGAGCGCCGAAGTCCTGACCTCACTCGCTCATCCCCTGGTTCACGGAAGTAATTTCTCTATGGAGAATAACATGGGCTCATCATAAAATCGTCTCGTATAAGAATTATGGCCCAAAAATAAACAAACCGTCTCGGTGGTATTACATGTAGTCTGTTTCTAGCGAAAATGTAACTAATTCAGCAGAGCAGCAGTAACAATTTAAAAAAAAATCATGATGAATTGTCTAATTTTCAAACACAGTTCTTATATGAGGCGATCTAAAATCCCCCCTATGGGGATTACAATGCAAATAAAAAGTATATGAACCAGTGGACTTTCTACCGATATTGACATCAGACTTCGGTGCTCTATGGCCGATGTCTGCCACGGAGGGAGGCAGGGAGCCATGTTCTACTTCCAGACAATTATTGTTCAGCACCCACTGTTGTGGTATTGTCTGTCCTGACAGAGTGGCAAGTCAGGGGTTTCACCATGCCGAGTCATACCAAAGACTAGGGCAGGACCAAATATCAATATTATATTTATATAATCCATATGACACAGATATTGTCTGGGATTTTGGAACGTTATTAATATAATTTTGTATCCATCCATCTGTATGTGTTTCATGCTTACTGTGGTGCTGCTATGACAGCTGCGTTTCCCTCAGGATCAATACATTCTATCTGTGTTTACATACCATACTGAGCACACATCTTCTGCCAAACAGGATTCAAGATCAAATCCCGCCTTCTTTCCTATCTCTCTCTCTCCCTCTCCCTCTCACTGTTGATAGTTATATACGTACACGTCTGTTCACTTCCGTCATTCAGATAAAAAATACAAGAACAATAAACGTGTTTGTAGAGAGTAGGATGCTATTGGGTTCACGTGTTTACAACTGTGGTTTGTGGTATTTCTGACTGTACCATAGTATAGTATCGTACTGTATTATGAGATCGAGAGATTCGAGAATGACATGATATAACCAAATTCAAATTGACATCAGTGGTAAAACGTGTTTCACCAGGGTGCTGCTTATTAGGATATTGTAATGTTGCTGTACAATTGCGAGACCAAGTCGAGACCGAGACTGTTTTGACAGTGTAAAAAACAGGATATATTTGTCTGTTGCTTTCCCTTTAACCACAGCAGTGTGATGGCATGTAAAACGAAAACCTGGTGGTATTTGTTGAAATGTCATTATATAGAATAAACATGACAATATGGAGAGACATGACGTCGTCATTTGGATCATGCTCATTGCCTAAGGTCTGTTGACGGTCTCATATTCACTGTTGATATACATAGATACACAAAATATATGTTCACTCATGAGAGAGTCAGAGAGACCCATTTCAGGTGTTTTCTCAAGCTTTTCTAAATTCATTCACTATCCTACACACTAGGCTGTGTATTGGTCGGTAACTAATATGCGATGCGATGCAACGTGCCATTTTCATCTCTGTAATTCCAGTTACTGCAGGCCCAAACGTAACAGAAGGCATCCCTAAAACCACACACGGTCCACAGGCATATCCTACAGCAACGGTTTCTCCTGGTCCCACAACAGCAGGTGCAGCAGCGAAACCTTATCTCTATGTACCGGTAGCTTTATTTTACACGCTGATCTGAAGTCCACATCTCCAGCTTGTAAATTGGTCAGGCTGAGTTTAGTTTCACCTTTTCATCAGACGACAGTTCAATCAGCTGTAATTGTTTATGCCTTAATATGAGTTATGACTCACGAACCCTTGTGACAGAGGGTGTTAGTCACACCTTGGTTTTGGTTGTAATAACTCAGTGTTGTGCATGGACACGTTGAGGGTTAGATTCGCTTGGGGGGGTCCATACCGCCTCTGCTTTTGATATCCGGGGTGGTGATATGTTTGTCTGATTGCTGAAATACTTTATTAGACAGAAATGTAAAAACCATGAGGTACGGTCAGACATTTAGGCTAAAAGGATGGCGCAAAAAACCCTCTAGGGAACTTGTTTCCATTGTGTTTTATCCTTACTTACCTGTAGACTGAATTGATTGAAAGAATAATACCAATGGCACTAATCTCTCAAGAACAGATTCCGAACGAGCTATGATACGGAATCTGTCGGCCGGGGCATTCAGAACGTGTATATACATTGTTGTTAGTGGGAATTAAAACATAGGCGCCCCACCGGAAGAGGAGTGCCTAAGGCGGAGCAAACGGGCAACATCCTGCTATCCACATTCTGTTCGGCGCCGTCCCCAGAGGCAAATTCAAAAGAAAACAGGGCTCTGTTTTTTTTTCTTTGTTTTTTGCCGATGGGTTCCCAGATTGCAATGGCACTAAATTAAGTTGAAGATGAGAGGAACTGAATGATCAAAGCTGAACGATTTAATGGCTCGTATCGGCTAAGTTTCATTTTTCCTCAAGTAGTCCTATATTGCCATCTGACTTCACTTCAGTCTAATCATTGTTGTCACATCACATCTTATCAGCTTGGCTGGTTGACTGTATTCAGGGATGCGTGTCATGGAATGTATTTACTGTTGTGTTTCTGGGTCTGATTAAGAAACATAGTTACTAGTTCACCTTCATACCTGAGCCCAGTGGAATCTGATGAACAAAGGCTTCTGGTAAGGAACACAGAGGTGCCAGGTACAGAGACGGGCAGACCTGTGTTGTAAGCTACAGTAGGACAGGACAGACTGCATGATATGAACACTTACTGGTTGAAACAAAACAACAGCTGTGTACATCAGTGGTAAAATGGTCCCCAAACGGTGTGCCGTGAGGCAAGTCTAGGTGTGCCTTGGGAGTCGACTTGCCCATGATGGGCACAAGTATTTTGAAAACAACTGGTGTATAATAAAATTATCATGTGACAAATTGAAGTACTCTACTGTAGGTGGGCCTTACATTAGAGCTGAAACTATTATTTTCTTAGCTATAATCATATAGATTCCTTTTTCAATTAATCGAAAAAATAGAGGTCCCCAGGTAACTATTCCATTTTATATCAGAGAGGAGAGGGAAATATTGTGCAACCATGGGCTTTGTAGGTCCACTGAGAGCGTCAGTGTGCACACACACACACACACACACACACACACACACTGTCACATACACACACACTGGCACTGTCTGTGACCTTTTGTTATGTTTGGAAGATGTGTAGGAAATTGAAGAGGAGCGTTTGTGAGCACAAGAACAGTCAGGAACAGAAATGAGAGGCCTTCAGACCGTGAAGTCTGTCTGTATGCTGCGTTGTTGTCAGCATAACATGTGGTTCAGCTGCATTAATAATAAACTATGTCGTCACTGTTTGGTGGAAACCTCGTACCTCCATAATTTCAACGTTGCATGTTTGTTTGTTTTTCCACAGGTGAATGCCCTACACACTATTTTCACACAAAAGTAGTGAAAATAGCTGATATACACGTTAAACACTATTTAAAAAGAAATGTTTTTTTAAAAATAATAATGAAAAGGAAAAAAATGATACATGCAAGGTTTATGCCCGACAGCAGCAATATATTTATTAATATGCATCTTATCTACACGTATTGGCAAAAATATCCCAAAATGTTGGAATGAGGAATGAATATTGTCCTGCTGTTTATTAAACAGGTTGCTGTTTTTTCCTAGCTTTGTTATCATCTGACCATATTTATTGTATGCCTGGTTACCTTGGTTTTCTATAACAATGGGTCACTCCCTCCATGGTATTATAAATCAGGCTTACACTGTGACGTGTCATGGTAGATCTTGTTAATACAAACACTGTCCTATTAACCCATTAAGATCCAAGGCTGATTCTACACGTCTTCTAAATCCGAACAATTATCTTAAAACAAACTGTACAATACTGTATGTTTCTATATCAGTGGTTCTCAAACTTTTTAATGTCAAGATCTAAAATTATGTATTTCGCCCCAAACCCCCATCTGAGGTTTTGTTCCAGGGACCCCCAGATGCAAAGATTTGAGTTAAAATGTTTGCTTTAAAAACAAAAAATATATATATACTGTACATTCAAAGATTTGCACAAATTGTCTCGATTTTTCAGAAATAGCAGATCTATAGCGCTGCACAAAGTGACGTGCTGTGAGTGTATATCTGCTATTTTTTAGTAGCCAATGGAATCTAAAATGACTTTCCCAGTTTTAATGGATTAAAATTTTAATCCATTTGATTAAAGTTTTGAGTTGGCAGATTTTTTGGGCACTCTTGAGTCTCCATGTATTGTACATACATACGCACGCACGCGAGCGCGCACACTCACCTACAGTAAACGAACAACACACAGGTTTATCCGGTCTTTCATTTTTATCTCAGCTATTCTTAGATCAGATTAATATCTTTGCACTTAAAATAACCTTTGGTTTTACGCTCGATTTGCCTCGATGGCCCTGCAATGTGTCTCTGTTCTGCAAAGTCTCTCTCGGTGCAGAATGCCTGGTATTTGAAGTGTTCACTTCCTCTCTGGTGTTGTGAATGAAAGTGGGCGCACTTCCGTTTTTATGTACCCCTTATTTTAGTCCGAGAAAGTCAACTGAAGATAGATCAACTAATGCTGTTGACAATTCTCAGTAGTTATCAAACCTTTTCATGCCAAGGAGAAGATTTGTGTGGAAAAACACTTTCAAGATTTTATGAAAATATAAAACAAAATAGCAGATGTACAAGCTCGCACAAGCTTGTTCTATATCTTCTATTTTTGAATAGCCAAAGCTCAAATCTAAAATGATACGGATGCTTTCTCGGATATAATGGGTTAGACATGGGAAATTGTGACTCATTTATTCCTTCATTTCTTTTCATCTCACAGAGCTAACAGAGTTGAGATGGTTTGTGCTCCAAGTCATTGCTACTGAAAGAATGTTAAGTGACTCCCATGTTGTACATGTGCCTCCCTGGACCTCCCTAATCTGTCCCAAATCTGGTTGTTGTTAAGACAACCAGGCAGCATTGATCGGGTCATCACAAATGTTCATTTAATGACCTGGCTAGTGGCTACAATGCCTGGTTCTCAGCTTTCCTATTGTCTCTAGCTCCTACAATGTCTCCCTTTCAGCTTTCTTACTGTGTATCTCTTCTACACTCTTCCTCTCGGCTGTCCTACTGTGTGTCTGTCTCTTACACTGTCTCCCTCTCAGCTCAGCTTTCCTACTTTCTGTCTCTCCGACTCCTACACTTAGTTGTCAGACTTAACTGTCTGACAACAACATGTGGTTGTTGTGTGTATTCTGGTACTACTTATAGGATGTTGTTTCTGATGTGTGTATTCTCGATTGCAGTCCAGGCAGACGGATCATCACAGGCAGAGCTTTCGGCACCGCACAATTTGACCATGCAGACCATGAACACCCAGTACATTCTGCTGTGGGACTGGTACCGAACCCCTGCTGCTGGGAACCACCCAGTGACTTTCACCACACAGTACATAGCGTAAGTTAGTTCCAATGTTTGTTACTAGTTGTTCCGATACCCATACCTGTATTGGAAAAGCTGCAATGCTGGTAACGGTATCGATTGAGTTTCAGATACCATGTCATTTATCACAGTTATTAGTTTTTGTTTTTGTTAACCCCAATTAATAAGACGTTAACAATCTGGTAATTCACATTTTTTTGCCAACCTCCAGGAAGTACAAGTTGCAGAGGAAGAAGAACAAGGACTGGACGACCGTGTGTGACAAAACAGCAGACACCCGCTGTGACCTGACCCAGTCACACCTCCACTATCTGGGCATCTTCGTCCTCCGAGTCAGAACCAACCAGGGCAAGACCCACTCCAAATGGACGGACAGAGAGTTCTGTCCTGATAAAGAGGGTGAGAGAGAGAGAGAGAGAGAGAGAGGTTGTGTGTGTGAGAGAGTGTTGGAGATGGAAAGGGAAAGGGAAAGGGAGAGAGGAATTAGAGGAATGAGAGGGGGGAGATTATAGCCCGAGCAATATCAGTTTTGTCCATATTCCTACTTCCTTGATTATCTTATGAAAAATAAAAATACATATATATATATATAGATATGTTTTTAAATAATCGATTACTTTGATTAAACTGTTCCATTCCATTCTTGGTAATAGTAAGGTCAGCTGTAGTGTTGTGAATCAACTGCAGGGAGAGAGAAGAAAGGAGAGGATGGGAGAGATTGAGAGAAGAGTGGAATCCTGAGCAGTCTGGTTGCTATGTGAACAGGACTCCTGGGAAGACAGCCAGTCTCTCTCTCTCTCTCTCTCTCTCTCTCTCATTGGTGTTTACAGAGTGTCACATTTGCAGTTGAAGCTGGACAGAATATGCCACCATTCCACTTTCATCATTCACCAAATAAGAGACTTTAGGGCACAGATATGTTGCTGTGTAATGTCAAATTAATATCCCATTATGTGCAGACTTTGTGATTCTGAAACCCTTCCAACAACTTTTCTCCCCAGCAGACCCAAACACACATTCCAAATTCAAATGATATAAACACAAAGGACAAACTTGGAGTGGTTTGTTTTATAATGTGGGATTTGAATATATAAAATAAATAAATAATAATAATAAAAAACATTATTATTATTATTATTATTAAGTGCCATTATCTCAAATTGCCTGGTCTGAGTTCTAATTTATGCAGGTAGCTTGAAGCCCCTATGGGAATGGCACAGTGTTTGTCAATCAAAACATGCTTTTTATGGAATAAGTAATGAGTAAAGTCAGTGTGATTGTGTTTTGTTATTGATAAGGGGTTATTGATAGGTCAGTCTATGTGCTAGCCTCCACCATGGAAAAGGAAGTGCGTAAGCAATCCACTCGTCAGATGGCAGCTTCGTGGCAGGTGTGCAAGAGGTCGTGGAGAAGTGTGTGTTTGTTTTAAATGTTAAGACGTCCGTTATTTGGATAAAACTATGCAAGGGGCTTTAATCTGATCGGAATCATGAAATCTTTGGACTTAGAAGGACTTAACTTCCAGCCAAGTCATGTAGAAATGTTATTTTTCTATACGGTAATAATAATGATCATGATCTATATAACAAATAAAGATAATAACGTCTGTCCTCCCAGCTGCTGTGGGCCCTCCATCCAGAGTAGATGTGTCTCCTGCTGGCTACCTGTTGGATGTCTCCATCTATGACCCTCTGACCACGACCAACACCTCCATGAGAGACAAAGTGCCCATGATGTACTACCGCATCATCTACTGGGAACGCTCCCAGAATGCACAGGTACACCACATCTACTGGGAACGCTCCCAGAATGCACAGGTACACCACATCTACTGGGAACGCTCCCAGAATGCACAGGTACACCGCATCATCTACTGGGAACGCTCCCACCATGCACAGGTACACCGCATCATCTACTGGGAACGCTCCCACCATGCACAGGTACACCACATCATCTACTGGGAACGCTCCCACCATGCACAGGTACACCGCATCATCTACTGGGAACGCTCCCAGAATGCACAGGTACACCACATCTACTGGGAACGCTCCCACCATGCACAGGTACACCGCATCATCTACTGGGAACGCTCCCAGAATGCACAGGTACACCACATCTACTGGGAACGCTCCCACCATGCACAGGTACACCGCATCATCTACTGAGAACGCTCCCACCATGCACAGGTACACCGCATCATCTACTGGGAACGCTCCCACCATGCACAGGTACACCACATCATCTACTGGGAACGCTCCCACCATGCACAGGTACACCACATCATCTACTGGGAACGCTCCCACCATGCACAGGTACACCGCATCATCTACTGGGAACGCTCCCAGAATGCACAGGTACACCACATCTACTGGGAACGCTCCCACCATGCACAGGTACACCGCATCATCTACTGGGAACGCTCCCAGAATGCACAGGTACACCACATCTACTGGGAACGCTCCCACCATGCACAGGTACACCGCATCATCTACTGGGAACGCTCCCAGAATGCACAGGTACACAGCATCATCTACTGGGAACGCTCCCAGAATGCACAGGTACACCCATAGGTCCTCATTCACAAAGGAGAAATACGCCATAGTGTAACGGAAGCGTAAACAGATACTAAATATCATCGTATTTCTCTGTCCGATCACGCTGCGATTTGCTCCCGTCTTATTCAGGGATGCTGGTGTAATCACTTCATTTGTGCGGATCGCAGAGTGTAGCCTTTCCGCATTTTTCCCAAGCGATTCGCCTGGTGTCGCCTGGTTAGAACGCCCATCCCACACCATATAAGGCATCAGGAAATATCGAAATACGTCATCATAGCCTGCAACAGCCGCGATGAGCTTGTAGAGCAGTTAATTTTGACAGGCGGGTCTCTGCACGGACAGATCTTCAAGCAAACAGCGCGAGTTATATGTATATAATTATAAACGAAACTTGCCAACTTGGCACGCATTACTTCACTCCTTGTTAAATGTCAGAACGTTAATAAGTTAACTGATGTTACAGTTACTTTCACATAATGAGAGAGAAGTTAATTTGTACTGTTCACCACACGACCAAATGCTATGTTAAATCTCGGCAATGATAAAAGGCCCTATTGATTAGTCTACTGCGGTGATTGATTCCCTGCAATCCCGTCGGATTTGGAAAGCAAATATATGGACATGCATGGACACAGGACATATTTTCTTTCTTTTTTTTCTTGTGGGATTAATTCGTTTTTGGACTAAAGGCTATAGGCTATTTCATCCGATCCAACTACGTTGTATGTTTCCTCAGCTGCAGGTTAGAGTTGGCTATTCTGTGTGGCGTCCGCATGTGATCAATATACATTATTATAAATTAATACCACGACGCAAATGGAGGCAGATGGGTGCTTGCAGCAAAGGCATTTAGGCCTACGTGAAACTTTAATTGGCTGAGTCTTTGTCAACATGCTGATCAGCGAGTTACAGTGGCAATAATAATCATCATCAACAGCCTTTCTTGTCTGTCTGTCCGTCATGTTTGTGAACAAGCGCGAGTGGAGGTGAGCTGGCTTAAAACTATGATATGACTGGCCGACTTTCAAACACGCTGATGCCATTCATTCAAATAGGCTAATGTGGTCTTCTATTTTTTATATAGGGCTAATTCCCCCCCCACACACACACACTCACCGACAGTCAGACTGACTCAAAGGAGCTCCGTAACAAAACAATTTCAATAGGCCTACTGCAGGCATTACTACACTAAACAACGTTGGATTCGTACAGTGCAGAATGCAGATAAGTGTATGTTCTTATTGTAATTGTAAGTTTGTTTTTTAACATGCAGCGCGAGCCGATCTACAAGCTCACAACGCGTTGCACTGCGAGTAGAAAGCTGTCAAGTGAGCAGCGCAATCACGCATGCTAGAAATATCCTAATAAATAAATAAAAAGGTGTCGGGCTCGGGGGCAGTTTCTGTATGGGACTCTAGGCTAACTTGCCTCTAGAATGCATGCATATAGGCATACAAGTGATACTTGGCTTTTATATAAGCTATCTTTTTTTTATGTGCTGACCAATGTTTTGGACACATGCCTACATATTTTATCTGAGATTTGGGGACTTTTAATTGATTCAGCATGAAGACTAAAGCCTTCTGAATAAATCTACGCAAGCAGTACACGACCCTCTGAGCTGGCGCAGCTTTTAGCGGAGTTTCCGACCAAACAACGTCACGTCAAGTTCACGTTCATGTTCATGAATTCCCACGTAATGTGGGAATCCACGTAAATGCCTGTCCGCTCACGCTCCGCTCACGTAACGTCACTTTATGAGCGTAAACGCCGTTGTGAATGAGGACCATAGAGTATATAAAAGGATAGAGACTGAACTGGCGCCAAGCTCCGCCCCCCAGCTATTCATGTCAGTGGAAGTTGCTCAGTGGCGTTTTGAAGCACCCGGAAGACTGCCGGAACTACCGTCTCAGAACGTCTACTTCCGCATTTGACCACCAAACTTTGGTGGTCAAATGCGGAAGTGCAACCGAGCGCTCAATGTTAAAGCCCAGCTGCACGGGGTTTCCCGGTCATGAATCCACGGGTCCGCCTGTAGTCCCTCCTCCTACCACTAGGGCCCAGAGCTTCAACGTTGAATAGCCTCACTGGCCCCTTGGGTACACCACATCATCTACTGGGAACGCTCCCAGAATGCACAGGTACACCACATCATCTACTGGGAACGCTCCCAGAATGCACAGGTACACCACATCATCTACTGGGAACGCTCCCAGAATGCACAGGTACACCACATCATCTACTGGGAACGCTCCCAGAATGCAGAGGTACACCACATCATCTACTGGGAACGCTCCCATAATGCACAGGTACACCACATCATCTACTGGGAACGCTCCCATAATGCACAGGTACACCACATCATCTACTGGGAACGCTCCCAGAATGCACAGGTACACCACATCATCTACTGGGAACGCTCCCAGAATGCACAGGTACACCACATCATCTACTGGGAACGCTCCCATAATGCACAGGTACACCACATCATCTACTGGGAACGCTCCCAGAATGCATAGGTACACCACATCATCTACTGGGAACGCTCCCAGAATGCACAGGTACACCACATCAGTGAGAGATGGACAATTGCTCCGCATCAATTTAGTACAAAGAAAGGAATGAAAAAAACAAAACCAGACCAGAACTCCCACCACGGGACTCAGGCAATCAATTAATACCTTTGCAACCACTATATTAATGGCAAGTATTTCCTACAGCTTTAAATCCAAAAATCTGAACTAACCCTTTAAAGCCAGATTCATATTTAGGTGGATGAAGGTGTCGCACACTGAAAATAGCCAATCTACATTGTGATGAAGTATATCATCAAGCCCTTAACAGTCATTACTTAATTTCACACTACATTTGATGGACTTATTAAATATTATGTTAACACTTTAAGGGCTTTAGATTAATATATCCAAACCACCTAGGCTGCCAGGATTGTTTTATTACCTTTGGAGCATAAGCCAAAGTATTTTCGGCTTTGATCCATGAAAATCCGCCTGAAAATAGTTCCATGTGTTGTTGAAGAGAAAAACAGGCTGTGAGGACTGCTGGAGTGCAGTTAGAACTACCGTTCACTTGCATTGAACTCATTTTCCCAGAAGCCCTTGCAGCCCAGAGCACAGCTCGATTTCCGGTTTCGTCGTCATAATGCGACGGACTTGATAAGTGGAACCTTGGGGAGGGTGGGGCGATGGGGGATTTGTAATGAAAATGAAAAATGCTTAATAAAAACTTGGTCACAAAAAAAATAATGTGACGGACTCGTCATCAGGTCTGCGACAAATCCGCTCTTTCTTTTTAATTATTAAAAAACGGCGAATTAAACACATAAAACAAATAGCGGGTTTAGCGTATTAAGCAGCATCAAAACATGGATTAAAAAGCCACATTTTTTATACATTTAACATACATATTTTAAGCATGTTTCCATGGTCCTGTAATTATGCTATAGACTACTAGTTTGAATGTACAGTATAACAATGAATAGGTGTTCTTCCAGGTCTAAATGGGTTAAAAACATTTATTGCTGCTTTACCCTTCACTTTAATCGCTATTTTTAGTTGCAGAGTCCAAATTAAATCTGATTCCCACAATGTCATCATGTCTATTGGAGAAGTGGGCCAAATGTTAAGTCAAAGTGCAAACTAAACACTCCGGGCACATAATTTCCGGGAGGGGATGCAGGGGTTGAGGAACTTGGAACCCCCCCTGAATTGAGAGTCAACAGGAAGTCTTTGTGGGTTTACTGCTGCCTCAAGACAAAAACCAAAATATTTGTTCTTTATACACTTCCTCTATTCTGATGATCTCTATCCCCTCACAAGTAACACCTGGTGCCCCTTAATTTATCTCACACGCATGCAACAAAGAGTGCACGCACACACATGTTTTTGTTACTCTGCTCCTGTAGTCACATGGTATGGCAAGTACAATACATACATGTATTGTACAAAGGCAGATGAACTGGACTGGGCGCTGATAATTTAGCTTCCGCGCGCGCGCGCGCACACACTCTCACACACTATGAATGTTTCACTGTATGGAGAGAGGACTTTGCTTTCTTTTCAATACCTTTTTAAACTTTTATTTTACTAGTACTTTGCAGGGTGTTTTATTACATTTGTGTATTGTCCTGAATGTATGCATTGACGTGAGCAAAACAATTTTCCCTTGTGGATATTAAAGACATCTAATCTAACCACTGCAGCCTATACAGTATGCCCATAGCCAATTCCAGCTCTAGCTTATTAGTGTTTGTTAAATCATCATACAGGTACTTAATGTTTATATACCAAAATCCGTCAACTCTGTAAAGTAACATGGCATATATTAATATAGCTAATAAGCCAGATGCGACTCAGCCGTTGGCAAAAATAAATTGCCTGCCACACGACAGTGTGATATGAGTCTGGCTTATTAGATTTCTTAGATTTAGATTTCTTCATTCTTTCCACCCAATATTTTTTCTTTTTGTTTCCAACTTTCCACCCAATTTTAGCCCATTCATTGAATATAGTCACCAGACGTTTCACTAGGCACAGAACTCTGATCGTCTAGCTAAAATCTGAAAAGACGACCCTTACCCTGTCTGTGTCTTGCAGGGCCTGCAGACCCAGATGGCGAACAGCAGTGTCAACCTGGTCACTCTGCCAGACCTGCAGTCCTGGACCTGGTACTGCGTGAGCGTCCAGACACGCTACGACTACTACCACAAGAGCAGCAACTTCACCACGCCGCACTGCATGCAGACGCAAGGTTCACAGCTTCATATTACTACATTCACATTTATTCCGTTGTCAATTAAACCTGCCACATTTAAACCTGGCTTTATTGGAACCTGTGTACATATTTAAACATTTGCATTTAATATTTACTGGATTGGATTGCAAATCTAGCCAAATCTGTTCTCCAAATAAGTTACCTGCAATAGTTTAGCTTGTGCTGATAATTATACTTGTTTTACGCTCTGCAGACTTGTGTACTTTAGTCAGACAATCAAGATATCTCCTCCTATGGTGTGTCTGGTCTGGTGATGATCTAAATCCAACGAATCGGCTAAATCTGTCAATGCAAAGACTTTGGTGGTGGTCCTTTTATATGGGACGGTATGTCGGCATCTCAATTGGTTTTCAATTGGTGTGTGTGCGCGTGCGTGCGTGCGTGCGTGCGTGCGTGCATGCGTGTGTGCGTGCATGTGTGTCTCTCCAGGTGCGACTCCAGTGTGGCAGATCTTGCTATGGTTCCTGGCGTCCATGTTAGGGTTTTTCCTGCTGGTTCTGCTGTTTCTGTACATCTCCTTTAAGTGCTACCACGTTGTGAAGGACACGTTCTACCCTTCCATCCAGCTCCCCGCTCACATCCAGGAGGTAGTAGACCATGCTTAGTACATTATCCACATATAGTACAATGTCTGCGTACAGCCTCTCTACTGCCATGCGTCCTACTTCACACATAAAATACTTACAAATACTTCATAAATAAGAGACTGTAGTAAATGAAAATACTGTATAATACAATGGCAATATGACGAAGAAACGGACAAAGAAAACATACATGTGATGTATATTTATTTCTGTTTTGGAGTATTAACCAAATATTTATATAGTTTCTATGTTCATGAAGTTAATGTGATATGATATTGTTTATGTATTGTTTGTCTTATAATCCCATAAGTGATGGGTCTTTATGACAAGACACTAAAATATAAATTAATTCATTCGACACTGATGGCTGCAGTAATTCTCTCTGTTGACTGTTGAATTTCCTCTCTGTCTCTCTCGCTCTGTTTCATCCCTCGTTCTTTTTTCTTTCAGTATCTTAATGACTGCTCCCCCAGCTCTGACGTGCCTCGCCTCCTCACCCCAGAGTCTGACACAGAGATGATCTATGATAAGCTGAGCATCTGTCCAGAGGCGGTGCTTCTGGAGATCCACGCCCCTCCCCGCTGTGAGACCCCGCCTTTCATGGCTCTGGAGCCAAACAGCAGGTCAGTTTCTCAACCAACCGGTCGGGACCCAAATGTGACCTGTGTAATGTTCAGACTGGGTCACCATCTTGGAGTTATTCATAATGGAGACGGTTTACTGTATGTTACGTTAAATGTGGAAAACCAGGAAATGTGTAGATTTACCATTAAATGATTACTTTTCCAATGGGGTGGAAACTATATATTCCTGATGATTGTGGATGTAAACATCAATTGGATTTTTTTTTAATTTATTTGAATTAAGGGTAGGCATTTTTAAGTATGGTCATGTTTAAGCACAGGTTAAGTAATGAATTTGAGGTTAGGTACCATTTGTATGGTTTGTTAGGCATGGGTTTAGTGCTCATGATGTAACTTCACAGCTGGATGAGTAGTGGGTGTAGTAGATTTACTTCGGCCATGCAAGGGAAGGGGAGTATTGTCTGAGCCCTGGGTAGAGTTCTCAAATTCTGCCCGAACCCGACACAACCCAACGTTTTCGGGCCGGGCCAGGCCCAAAATGTATGCTAGGCTGGGCCGAGCCTCCGGTTCCGTGAAAATGTTTTAAATAAAATCTAGGCCCTAGAGTTCTAACGGTAAGGCCGATGGAAATGAAAGTGGATGTGTTGGATGCAGCTCAAAGTGAACTTTACTCACGTATGTAGTTTGTCGCCGTCCGTAAATGGGCAAAACTCAATAAAATATTGGCGATCAAAAATCGGCGAAAGTGGCTTTTTTTAGGCCTAAAAGTATGGTCATTTTTTGGGCCTGCCCAGTTAGGGACCAGTTTGGGGTTTGGGCCAGGCCTTAATTTTCAGGCCTGTTGAGAACTCTAGCCCTGGGGGAGGATACATTTTCTTTTGCCTTCATCCAGCTGCTGGCCGCTCAGGTGGTCATGATATGCACATGGGCAGAGCTGTTAAGTGTTGTGTCTTGCTCAGGGACACATAAGGACATGTAGACTGGGCGACGGTCTCTCTACACACGCATCTATGGCCGCTGACTCAAAGTACACGACTTTTGGATCAATCTAAGCAAGTGCACAACACTAGTCCTCTACTTTGTGACTTTGTGTGATCCTTGTGCGTTGGCAGGAGAGAGTTCTCAGACTGATTTGTTTTTTGTCCAGTGGGAGACACAGCCGCCAGGGCAGCGGAGGCAGCAAGGACTCTGGAGTCTATTCCACAGAGGGCAGCTCTGGCCCGCGGCAGCCACGCAGCACGCAGTCGTCTGCGGGCCTGGAGGGCTCGTGGCAGGGCCCCTGTTCCCTGGAGCAGGTTAAGATGGAAGCCGTGGGGCCCGAGCCCAGGGGCCAGCGCGCCACCATGGAAGACGAAGGTGTGATGGACATAGATGTTTGAAGGGGTGGATGGATTGTGCAAGAGGAAAAGACGGAGAGACCAAAGAAAAGAGGAGGTATTTGGAGACTCTGAGGATCTTGGCATAGTACATTCAGCTTTCAAGAATGACTTGTCTGTGGTATGGAAATATGAACACAGACTTCTAAAATGTACACTGAAGCAGGATGGATGCAGGCTCTCTCTGTACACAGTAACATCCTCACGGGGCGTAAATTCACAAAACGATTGTGCGGCTTTTGGGGCCAAAACCTGTCCAAATGAGAAACTGTAATTCTCAAAGCCCCCACAAGGGTTGAAATTAGGGCGTGGCAATATTGTCAATATCAAGATAGACTGGAATGTTAGTATCATCATATGATATATCATGCATAAGTCTTTTCCTAGTTTGAATCACTTAAGCAATTATTTATACTTTCAAAAAATCTTAAAGATTTAAAAATAGCGGAAATATCCATTCAGAAATCTGAAAAAGAAGGTACTATTGTTAAATTTACAATATCGTCACGATATCAGTATTGTTATGATAGCTATTGAGGTGCTGTATTGTGATATTTGATTTTCTTAATATCACCCACCCCGAGGTGAATGCACCCCTAACTGCACTGTTAAGAACATGGTGTCTCGTGGTATTTGCAATTGTACTGAAAATGTATGGGCATGTTTTTACTGTGACATTATTAGCACAATATCGCAGTGCAAGTGATGATTAACTCATGGTGCTATCAGTGCCCGCACTCCATTCTTTGTGAATTCACCCCCTGAGAGTGTAGAAATGGACCCAATTGGACCGATTGGATTCTTTTACACACAGAGTGGGCACATGTTTAAGTTAACACCAAGGATATTACAGTGTGCCTCGCCTAGAGGAACCGTTCTGACAGAGAGAACTTACAGTCAGCTACAGCCCAGTAAATGTTACTGGAATAACCTCTGAATAATTAATCTGTGGTTTATACAGAGGGGCCAAAAAGGCCTTATTGTCCACAGATAACAAACAGGGTGCTGTTCAGGCCGTGCCTCACTCCGCCTAATACCTGTCATTTTGACAAAGTAAGTAGTAGTCCATGTTATTTCACATACTGTACAATATGTGTGAATATTAACGTGACAGTGTATGGCCGATGGAAGGAGCGCTCCTCAAAGACAATTATCATGATTATGGTTCGTGGATAGGATGGGTTGAACCCTGCTGCCCTGCTGTTCCATTTTTGTCACAGCCATATGTGCATATTAAAACACAATGAGATTTCTTTCAAAATAGGAGCTCGGGGTGCCGGGCAGATATGGCAGCTTTTACTCTGAAAGCCCCCCCCCCCCCTTCCGTTCCGTACAAAAAACGTGATGCATAATGTTGCTTGCTTACCTCGCGATGATTACGATAAAGTCTCTCTAGAAGCATTTATATTCTAAACGAGAGGCATGTTGAAGTCAGAAATGAAGACGGAAGTATGCCCGTCTGGTCAAAACCATGGAGAGCTCCCTAGATTAGGAGAGACGAGCCATTCTTTCTGAGCCGTAAACAAGGAAGTGAACGGCAGCGCGCATGCGCAAACAGCAAGGAGTATGTTGCAGAAGGAGAGGCCAAACCAAAATAAATTGGTTGTATTTCATATGATGTTTCCACACGTCCTACGGTCTGAATGTGTTAAATGTTGTGCTTTTGGCAATGCTGGTCATTGCCAACCAATGAAAACTGTGTGTGTTTTTCAGTTGGTTTTTTAAACTAATATAATTGTTTCATAAATTCTTCAAAAGAATTTCATAAATTAATCAAATCAAATTTGTGAGCTATTTTCACTAGTCCGGGTCACAAGAAGACATCAAATTTCTCTTTTGGGTCTCGAGCTAAAAGGTTTGGTAACCCCTCTAAACCATCCTAAACCATCCAAATAACAATCCACTGTATATTATAATACTGTAATATTAATATACAGTATAATAATGAGGATTACATAACATGTCCTGGTAAAACTGCTGGGAGTATGTGTCTATAAAGTTCAAACTGGTCAGTGAACTTTATTTGTGCCATTAGAAACATTACAGCTTCAGTAAAAGTGTCTGCATGTGACTTGTCTACTCTACACTGTAAGATCCTAAGTTTTAATTTCACTCTGAGACTATACGGGTCCATTTGGTTCCAATTGTACACTAATATGGGAGTTACAGACCTGTAAGGGTCCATTTGTACACGCTTTGAGTTCAATTAAGACTGAGGATTTTACTATGTACCTGCTCCATTTTTTATTGTTTGATGTGAACAAAAAACAATGTGTGCATACTGTATGTGTGTGCGCGATTGTGTCAAACAAAAACGTATGTTTGCAGAGGCCTAATGTTCATAGAGTGGTTGCCCGTGGTTACATGGGAACATCGTCCCTCCATTACAAGTCAACGTCCAGATTCCTATGCTGTCACCACCATGGTAATTGGTAACCACTGTCCCCATATTGCCACAACAGGTCTCAGATGAAAGATTTGTATTAGAAATTCTTTCCAGGGGTGAAAAAAAGGGAATTTCAGTTAATTTCCTGTATTGTGCATGTACAGAATGTGTGTTTGAGTCTGTGTGTTATGTTTGATTTACAGTAAACACTGTATATATATAACCGGCTATAATACTAGCCTGGGTTCCAGCCTGATTCGCATCGAAGTGACGTTTTCAGATGCGCGGAACGCAGCGAATCAGGCTGGGACCCAGGCTAGTATAATACAGTAAAAAGGCTAAAAGCTAGAGAGAATGTCAGACAGGAAAGGTGGGAGAGAGAGAAGTTATGACATGCAGTAAAGAAAGAGCCTCAGTCGGATTCGGACCGGGCTGCCAGAACGATTATTGCCTTATTTATGTGGTATGTCAGTCACCGTAGGGTCCAGTTCAACCACTTTAAGCCTATTTTATACTTAGGATATTCGACAATAGCCAATCTACAAGCTCACAACACATCACAATCATGCAACACATTGGCCCCTTTTCCACCAAAAGAACTCTAGAACTGGTTCTGTTCTAGATCCTTGGAACCTTGGTGCTTTCACGGAACATGCTGCGAACCGGCTTAAAGACCCATTGAAATTAGGGGAAGGTGTCCCCAGTTGCCCCAGGTTTGATTCCAGGGCTGGCCAGTAATGTGTCGAATATGACCGGTCAAAGTGTCCATTTAACGGGGGAAATTCAATCGTCAACGGTAATTACAGTGTCACTTTCTTTTTTTTTCTTTTTTTTTTTTAAATCATGGTTTTTCGCTTGCTTTTGCCATTGGCTATATCCTGTAGAACGCCCACTTTCGTTCCCAGTTCAGGGCAAAACGACCAACTTTTAGTTAATTTTCAGTGAAAACATTCGGAACTCGTTCAAAATAACAGAATCGGTTCAACTCTGGTGGAAAAGCGGCCTCAGTGAGCTTGTAGATCTTGAAAAATGTACTATACAAATCTCCCCGGGTCCCTGGCACAAAATCTTTTCAGATGGGGGTCCGCCGGCAGATACATATCATTGTGGGGGTCCTTGACATGAAAATGTTTGAAAACCACTGTGGTATGTGCTCTTACGCGTTGAGCCCCTGTTATGTGAGTCTTTGAATATATTTTTATTCTAATTTTATGCATACATTTATGATTCTTGTGGAATCTTGTGGAAAGCAATGCCATTTCTGTTTTATTTTATAGTTTTGTTGTAGTTTCTATGGTTGTCAGAGGTTGTTCATCTCTTAATGAAGAAAATAACTGAATCGATAGCACTCATTCATACTGCTGGCCGTCCTTTGTGAACTTTTTAAGGGCATCAATGTTGGGACGCAATTTATGGGCTTTATAATTATTATTATTATGGACTAACTTGTACAGCTCATTCAAATATCCATTCATCTAATCTGCTTAAGCTTTATGACATGCAAATATGTACTGCTTTTCTCCACGAAGCTTCAAGTCTAAAGGTCATGATAGACACACAACATGTTGAGGTGATAAAGGCAGATGGGGAACCAACACTAGAATCAATAGTTGGATCATTAAATATGTAATTTAACCGACTGTAAAATGCTGCTTAGTCAGAACCTTCGTAAAGATAAATAATTGATTATGCGCCAGTGTCACGCATCAAAAATAGTAGATACGAGCTCACGACACGTCACCTCACTGCTATTCCCGCTGCAAGACACAATATGTAATGTAAGAGATTATCACCCAACTGTCATTGGCTGAGGTTGGATAATGTGTTTGGTGGCTGAGTTTAAGTAGCAATCTGCACTGAGCTTCTGTGTGACCCTTAGGGAATGATGATCCAAAACTTTAATACCGAACCCTTACCATGATAGCATCTTTGTCCAACATACATACTTTAACATGCCGTAGGACACATTTATTTACAGCTTCAATCCAAACTCAATATGTATGTGTTTGTTTTCAACCCATATTAATAGAACCCTAGTCTGCCTTGCTGCCTCGATACGTTGCCAGTCTTTGATGGCATGGTGCTAGTCTTCCATGGCATAGTGTCCAGTGAATCTGTATATGCGTTTACTGTGAAGACTGGTGTACCTGTGAAGTGAATGCTGTTAGTCCCAAAGCTGCTTATAGAACCATGTTAATGGACAATCATTCATATTAAAGAAATATCTAACAAATACTATATGTCAAAGTGCTTCATTCATAGATTCCGTTATAGAGCATTACAGTCACCGACAAGGAATCTAAGTTGATACTTATTAGTTTCATTTTATTCACCATTAGGGCTGCAACAAATCTTATTGATTATTTTATTAAATAATCTGATAAACCATTTAAGCACTATTTTCGTACAACAAACTAAGATTATTATTATTATTATTAATTTATTATTATTATTACCAATCAATAATTTGTGTAGCACTAAAGTCTTTATGCTACACTCAGAATGCATTAAGAGCAGAGCAGTTTAACAATATAAATAATGTACCGGTAATTGTTATGGTCAGATATGCTGGTACTGTAACATTTTCAGTTGGTTAAGGCATGTGTGTGGGTGGTACGCTGTTTGTCTCACATTTCCTGATTTCTTTCTTCTTCTGTGACTCAACCGCAAAAGCTCCCTCAGTGAATAGTGGGAGTGGTCTGTACTGTACCAAACACAGCAGCATGCTGTGTGTGTGAACCCGCACACACACTTCAAAGCTCAACGTTTGAACTCCACTTCAGGCTTTCACACAGACAGACAGAAAGACTGAGGAGGATCTGGAATGAAGTCTAAGAGATGTCAACAATCCCACGAAACATCTGGACAGCTTTCCTCTTCTGCTCTGGTGAGTTCTGTCACACAGACTGACAGTAGACACAGAATTAAAGTGAAAGTGAAAACCTTCTGTCTGTACATGCACAGCTCCATTGAATTGACATTGACATTTCATGGAGGTTAAATTCTTCCTCGGGTGAAAACAAGCTGGTTAACGGCTGTGGAAGCCTGAGTCCAGCAGGTACTGTACATGGATATCTGTAAAACTGGTTAATCATGTCTTCACATTTCCTGCCTGCAATCTATTTCCTGTACAGACAGGTGGTGGCACAATGCTGTGCGTGCGTGCGTGCGTGCGTGCGTGCGTGCGTGCGTGCGTGCGTGCCCGCCCGCCCGCTCGTGCATCTGAGAGAGGAAGCAGAAGCCTTTGATAGATGCTCCTTTTGAAACTTCTTTCAAAACATCAAGAATGGGCCGTATTGTTTGTACCCATTGAACAGTTCCAGTGGATGTATGTGGACGTGCACACTGCATGCAGAATAGAATAGAATATTGTATCAGCAACAATTAAAAGCACATTATCACCAATTCAAAGTGACAACAAATAATAATCATTTTAAGGTCCATTGTAAGATCCAGTGGTATATGTTGGTGTGCACAGTGTGATTAACTTCCAGTGGTTGTGTGTTGGTGTGCACAGTGTGATTAACTTCCAGTGGTTGTGTGTTGGTGTGCACAGTGTCTGCAGGTCTGCCTTGTCCTCAGCATCTGAAGATGGATGCTGTCAACACTCACTACGTCCTCCGATGGGACTGGAACCAAACTAGTGCTGGCACCTTCACCGTGCAGTCCACACTGTGAGCACGCACACACACACACACACACACACACACACACACACACACACTCACTTTCTGACACTCTAATTCTGACTCTTCTATTTCCTTATGTGTCTCTCAACCACCTCCGTCCCCACGTCCACCATTCTCTCTGTCCCTCTATATTTCCCTTCTTTTTCGCTTTGTGCTTCATCCCCCTGTCTGTCCCCCCATCTTTCTCTGTTTCTCTTTGTCTCTGTCTCTCTGTCTCTCTCACCAACTGTCTCTACTAGTATCTTTCTCTCCGTATTTCTCGCTTTCTCTCCATAGTTGTCTCCACCAGGCCGAAGGCATGGGGAGAGAGTATGTTTTGCACTCCGTCCGTGTGTGTGTGTGCGTCCGTCCTTCCTTCCTTCCGTCCGTCTGTTACCAGCTAATCTCCGGCACCGTTGGCCCGATCCATGCCAAACTTTGCACACACACTCCCTGGATGCCAACGACGAACCTCTGCCCCAAATATTCCTCAACGGCCTGTTATAGCGCCACCATGAGGCCGATTTAGGCAAAACACATTTCTGTAGATTACTCGTACACATTTTATCCATACATCACACAATTCGGTATACACTATCTCCATAGTCATGTGATCAACACGGATCTGCACCATTTCCCATCTTCCTTCCTGATTGGCTAAGAGCTTCCAAAGCTCACATGATTGGTCCGTTTCGAACAAAATGCCACAATCAAACAGTGTGCAATTTCCGTGAAATTATACACGCACATTTCCACTAAGCTGAGGACGACATGACACAATTCATTTTCCAAACCAGCCTCATGGTGGCGCTATAACAGGGCAATTCCTGTTTTACCTATAACTGCATCGTTCTGTGTACAACTTTGTATGCGCACTCCCTAGAGGCATGGAAAAACATTTTCCCTGCATCCCTCCACATCTGCCGGTTATAGCGTCACCATGAGGCCGATTTCTGCAAAACACATTGTTTATATTAGTCGCACAGATTTCATCCAAATCTCATGCAAATCGGTATACATGATCTCTGTAGTCATGTGATCAAGACGAGTCTGTTTGATTTCTCAGATTCTAAACTGATTGGCTAAGATTGCCTTCCAAAGTCTTCAGGAGTGGCCCGTTTTGTACAAAATGCTGCACATGTCCTGCTCATCCAGAATTCTATCCTCGGAGATGCTATGAGTGATCTGACTCTGCATTTCCTCAACACAATGAAGAAAATCGTTGCAAAAAACAAACAAACATGTTTATATCACTCCTAAACATTTTGCCAAACATCACACACTCCTATCCTCCTGGTGGAGACCTGTGCCCAGAAGGGCACTTTTTCTAGTTATCTCTGTCTCTTATCTCCATCTCACTCTATTTCTGTTTCCTTCGCGGTGTCTTTCTCCTTGTTTTAAGTCGTACTGTATATCATGTGTTTCTGTACTGTATGTTTGATCTCTGTCTGTCTGTCTGTCTGTCTGTCTCAGGGATCACGAACAGAATGAAGAGTCCTATACCAGCTGCTGCAGCGGTCAGTCAGAGACTTGGTGTGACCTCTCACACTGCCTGGATTACGATGGGTCTTATGTCCTGCGGGTCAGGGCAGAGGGCAGAGGTCAACTGTCCAACTGGACCTTGCTGAATGGCTCATTCTGTCCTGATGAGAATGGTAAGCAATAATGTCTGATTTATAGGAGAGTACGGACAGTAGGAAAGCTGAGAGGGAGACGGTGTATCACGTGTTAGGCAGTCCTTTTGGTGACATAATGCGCCTTGCACACAAGTATGCCATGTATGGCCTACTTACATGGCCTACTTGTGTCACTGCTTCCAAAAAACTATAATATATTATGATATATTGTAATGACGACATAATGATGTTGCTAGAGATGCTGGTCCCTGATTGGGCTACAGTCTTAAACAAGAGAGGACACCGACATACATACCCCGACATACATACATATCCAGTGCTCTGCTTGCGCAAGTAACAAAACAAGGGGACTCTCGTCTTTATACAAATCTTTATCTTTCAAACCTCATACCAGTGTCATCTGTCCAAACACCAAACAACATTTAAAGTGATTTTGCCATGGGAAAACATTTACTTGAACACATTGTTAAGTGGTTAATCAGACTAATACACAAAAAATATTAGATATTTTTTTGTAAATTTGAACTTTTTTTGTAAATTAACAAATCTGAAAATAATCAGAACATACAAAACACTCCTATTATTCGATTAACCTACACAATCTAGATTGGTTATAAATATTGGTTTGAATATTTTCAGTCAATTTCCAAGACCTACAGAGTGAAATCATAAGCAATAAGCATCATTGCTTGATCAGCATCTTCAAACATTGTATGTGAGAACATCTCCAACAGATGTTTCACCGGCGTTTTGTGTTTGTGTACATTCCCTGAAGAAGACCTGTGTCAGGTCGAAACACTGGTTTACCCTTAAAATATTTGTTTACATCATGGCAACGAGCTGCACAACCTCTTTGTTCTTTCTTAATTTTTTGTACGTGTAAGAACACCTGGACTGTGCCTTCACTCCTCTGAAACTGGCCTTATCTCCTCCTCCTCCCAAGACAGGAAGAACAGATAAAGACAGTAGTACTCCCTTCAGTGTTCAGTTCTCAAGGTCACAGTCCTCATTAGTGCAATGCCCAATATGCTCCGTCGGTCGGTGTCCCACAACAAAAAATAGTAGCGAATGTAAAATAATGGCCATTATGGGCTGTTAATTGGAATAATAAAAGCTTATCGTTGCTGTGCGCAGAAATTTTGTATCTGCTATATTGGCTATCCTTTAACTTTTTTTTTAGAAGTTAGGCATCTCAATAAAGTGTAATTTCAATCACATCATATCATTCTTATTCAGATATACATGGAACGACAGCTTTCTAATAACAATTCACATTAGTTTATCTTGCCCACTCCATTACATTTTTTCAGATAGTAAAATAAATATATATTTTATATCTTTTAAATATATATGGATATATATCCCAAATTGGTAATAAGCCAATTCCCAGTCCCCCTGCTTCTCTGAGTGGTCCATAGTAGTTCACTCAATAACAAACATGCATGATGTCACAGACACACAGTTACAGTCCACTCATAGTTCAATGTATGAATGAATGGACCATTGTAAGCACTTTGAGTAAGCACTCAGAAAAGCGCTATAAAAATGCAATCCATTATTACTATTACTAGACCGGAGCCCGGCTGTAGAGCACTCAGTCGGTAACGATGGAAGTTGGAGATCCAAGCCACACCCGGCTATGCAATACCCTTTTTACCCGTGTCAGAGTACCCGTTCTTTTTGTCCTTTTATGCCCATAGGGAGATTTCTGTAGCTCCATGCTCCATATATGGAGCCTGGGCAGGGGCCCTGTCCAGATCCCGGCCAAAGGCCTTTTGTGGTGGTTCTGGACAAACGTGGGTCCGACCGACTCGACACTGGGCACTGGTGTGGCACCCTGTGGGGGTGTGGAACGCGTGTGTCGAATTGAAGTCGGTGGGGCGAACGGTTCTCGAGTTGCATTTATAGATAGATAAAATGTATTAGAAGTTCCACTCACTAATTGTGGTGTATCTGTAATGTTTCCCTGGTTACAGCGGAGCTTGGCCCGCCATCCCAGGTGAGGGTGGAGCCGGGCGACGCCTCTGTTACTATGAGCTTCAGGGAGCCAATGGCGGACGACAAAAACCCGATGAGTTTCTTCCTAGGTCAATCAGTGTCTTTCAGGCTTAGATACTGGAGGTCAGACACACCTCAGGAGGTGAGAATACACGCACGCACGCACACGCACACACACACACACACCAACCACACCAAAGGGTTGGGTTGGGACAAAACGGTTTTTAAGGTTCTATGACACAAATTATAAATAAAAGATCATTTGATTTTAAAATGTAAAAGAAATGCCCTGTTGGACAGTGGACAATATTAAAATGAAAATGCAATTTTGAAAATTCAAATGAAATTAGATAAATGCTTTTTAACCTTCAGATAATGAACGCATTTAAGTGAATATATAATGCAATCGCATTTACTGTACATTTGAGATGAGATGAGATATATTTCATTGTCCCACGAGGGGAAATTTGTCTTCATCTCCAGGTGTACTCATTCTATGACAGAATGAAAAAGCAAAAGAAAATAACATTGCATTTTCATTTTCGAATTGGCATGTGTACGATTTGAAAATGCAATGTGATTTGCTTTTGCTTTTTCATTCGGTCATAGAATGTGCACACCTGGAGATGAAGCAAAAGCAAATCACATTGCATTTTCATTTTCAAATCGTACACACGCCAATTCGAAAATGTTTTTTGTTTTGTCTCAAGAAATGCGTTAATGACCTGAAAATGAACAGGCACTTTTCGTATTTGCCATTTCATTTACATTTTTTTTTTTTGTGGCTTTCGCCTTTATTTTATATATTTTATGGAGGGACAGACAGTAGGCTGACAGGAAATGGGGAGAGAGATGGGGGGGAAGACATGCAGTAAAGGCCGTCGGGATCGGGAGTCGAACCCGCGGCACACTGCCAGACTGGATTACCAGCCAAGGTGCCTGGACCACTGAGCCATGGCCCAGGCCTATTTCATTTACATTTTGGCAGATTTATGCTTCCATATGTAACAGGACACCCTCAGTGGCTTGGGGGGCATGGTAAGAGCTGCAGGAAATCATACAAAACTCAAAGGTCTAGGTTTCATGGCCTTGAGGATCTAGTGCAATTTGCTTGTAAAACTTCACAGGCCCCCATGATAATGAGAATGTACACATTTCGGGTCCATTTGTACACTCTCAGAGTTACAGACCCGTAAGGGTCCCTATGGAACACCCTCAAAGAACTCTGAGAAAATAAAGTGGCAAAATGGTACATTATTTATCCAAAGCGAATGGCAGAGGAACCCATGCAAGGCTGCAAGGCACCAACCTGCTCATTAGGAGCAGTTAGGGGTTCAGTGTCTACTTGCTCAAGGAACTTATTCAGGGATCGAACCAGGGACCTTCCATTTTTCACTCTAGATACTCGAAAATACACCATTTTTGTTGATTGATTGATTGAGAATTTTATTAACAGTTTGCAGAATTACAGTACATTTCAAGCACAAACTCAATACAAAGGCTGTTAACTGTGAGTGGACGACCCAATTAAGCATTACACTGTGACATCATAACCCTAACCCTAACGCCCTAACCGTAACCCCTTCCCCATTATCATACAACACAGCTGTGGGTGAGGCCTAAGTTCAGGTGTGGTGCTAAGGTGAAAACCAGGTATACTTAATGAACTGGTGGGTGTGGCCACATGAAAACATAATTTTAACCATAGACATGTAAAGGTAGACGCCTCTTCCGGTTCTGGGCCGTCTGTATCTCAACGGAAAGCAACATGGATGAAACTGGAGGCAATATGGCGATACGAGATTACATTGACAAGCGTAAGCAAAACGGAAGAACGGTAGGCCAATCAGAGTGCCTTCAAGATTCCGCTTGACTTCCTCCTCCCGCTCCAACAAACTGCAGCGACCAATGAGGCATCTATATTTTTTTTAATATCTATGATTTTAACCCTTTCTGTACACTTTGTTGAAAAAAAATCTTCCTAGTATAAACATAGTACATGATGATCATGTTTTTGAGGGTGTGTGTGGGTGGGTGGGGGGGGGGGGGGGGGGAATCACGGCACTCCATCAACATTAGACTTTTAGAGACTTTTGACATAAAAATACACAAAAATACACAGGTATGTGATTCGACCACAGATCTACATGTGTAAAAAACACAAGTGAAGTGTAGTAAGTCGTAAGTAAATCACATAAAAACATATTGTTTAAAAGCAAAAAACACTATCTAGGCTACATGAAACATACCATTGCTTACAATAGAATAGTTGGCTATTAGATTAATGTTATTCACATTCTATAGACACCCCTTGAACTAAATAATGAAAATATGAATATAATGTTTAATGCAATCCCACTACAGTGCACATTGGGTAGAATTGCAATGCATGCAGACAAAACCAAAGCAAACACACAAACTACCACATGCAAACAGTCATCATGTAGCTGTACCAACACACCAGCTAGTAACTAATACACTGTGAAAATGATGATTTCAGCACATAAATTAAACTTTGAAATCATTTCCCATTTCACAGATCCAGTGTTTAGTAAAAGAACACGGCCAGTCGTTCCATCCTCTGCCAGGAAGGCTCGTAGCAGAACCATCATAATGCCCAACGCAGTCTTCATTACCACCATAGCTATTAGGCTCACCAGGGTACCAGAACCTGGAGAATAGGAATCACACTAAATCAATGGAACCAATTTTGCCTAGTTAGCACTAGCAGGCATAGACTTCAAAAAGAGAAATAATATATATATATATATATATATATAATTTCAAAGGTAATTCATGAATAAAATCAAAACAATCTAAACATTCCATAAATAAATAATACAATGTTTAAGTAGTGAAAATAACAGATCTACAAGCTTGATGTCATGTTGCGAAGCAGCAAACTCTTTTGGCTTTTGAGCTAAAAAGTTGGGGAACCACTGCTCTTAATCCGTTGTTCTTAATTCGTTCACCTCTAATGATATTCAGTGGTTTCCAAACCTTTTTGAGTCCACCTCAACGGCACACGATCCTGTATTGATAATGAAATTAGCTGATCTACAGTTAGCATTACAATTAAGCTCACAACGCGTCGAAATGCAACACTTGTAGCCTATAGTCTATTTTTGCTACTTGCACTGTGAGGCGTTGAAGTTTAATAACAGACAGAGTAAAAGCATTGTAGGTTTGTATTTTAACATTTAATGTTATTCAGAAAAATAGAAGTGGAAATAATGTTTAAATTAAACAAACAAGAGAAGAATGGAAGTAAAATTAAGTCTTACGTTGGTGTGGTCAGTGGTGTTCCGTCCACCCAAAGAAATTCTCCTTCTGTCTCTCTGTCAGTCAAACCCAGCCACACTTGCTTGTTTATACGTTCAACAATGTCCTGGACAGAAAAGTATACAATAGATTTAAGTCTCCACTAACTGCACTGATATATACACACACACACACACACACGCACACACAAACACACACAAACACACACATCATAATACCTGTTTTTCTCTGATGTTTACGACCATCAGGTTTGATTGCCTGTTTTTACACCACTGTCTGCTCTCCTCCCAATTCAAGCTCTCAGTAGAGACGTAATAACACAGACCGTCACCAAATGTAAATCCATGGAATTCTAACAGCAAAACAATAATATTAGTCTTGTCTTTATCCTCTCAAATGAATGAAAATGGAAACAAGACTTTTTTTTTGTGCTATCCCTTTTGGACTACAGTAAGTGTTTGACTGTACTCTGTTGATGTTTTTACATTCTGTCTAAAAACTATTCAATTATATGACAAATCAATGAAAATCATGAGATAACAATGAAGGTTAAAATAGTGGATAAAATCTTATTCAGCGACAACAATATATTCGCAGTTTTGTGTCTGAGAGGCTAAATCTCATCAAATGGTGGTAAATGGCTCAGATGCAGAATAATGATATGAAACCACTGATGTAGCTGGTCAAAACATGATTTCTCTCTCTCTTTAGTCGGGCTGCTGTACCTGGCCCGTCGTTCACGGACTCTCTTCTTCTTCATGTTAGAATGATCTGTATGGAAACAAAATGTGCAAAATGTGAAATCCACAAGTCTATTAATAATCTATTTAAACAAAGAAATGTACGCCTACTGCGGCCTGTTAATAATTGCTATCAAACAAACATTACATTTCAACACTGTTGTTTACTATAGGTTACACACACACACACACACACACACACACACACACACACACACACACACACACACACACACACACACACACACGCACACTTACCTGCGGCTGCCATCACAGTTACAGCAACACAGAGCAACAGAGTTAAAATCTTCATGTTTAGAATGATGTCCTCGACACGTCTGGCAACAAAAATACACAACTGAGAAAAGCAACGACAATCATGCTTAGTCCATGTAGAAATACAAAAGACATAATTACAAAATTGATGCGAAGTGTTGTGAGCTTGCAGATCTTTCATGTTGTTTTTAACTCATCATTCGTGACATAAAGGCGCATGGTTCTGTGTCTGGCAGATAATTATTATTTATTTATTTTAATAATACCAT
>NC_136794.1:14163764-14206264 GCF_951216825.1 Electrona antarctica | reverse complement strand
TGTGTGTGTGTGTGTGTGTGTGTGTGTGTGTGTGTGTGTGTGTGTGTGTGTGTGTGTGTGTGTGTGTGTGTGTGTGTGTGTGTGTGTGAACTTGGTTCGCACATGGCAAATGCCATTGCCATTTTTTTTAAATTGATCATTTAAAAAAACATACTAAATGCATACAGCCCACCTGTCTGACGTGTTAATTGGTCAGATGGGCATGTGTCCAATATCTTAAGTGTTATAATGTGTGAATCAATTTGCAACTTTGTGAAAAGCGCTGTACACAAACACGGCTGTCACCACTACAATTATGTTTATCTTTGAAAAACAACAAAAAAAACCTTATGATTCTCATTGGGACAAAGAAATCACATCCATAATGCAAACTACCGGTAGATGCCATTTTATCTCCGTTAAGGTACGGGAATTATGTCATGATGGATAAGCAATAACAACACTTAGGCGAACAAAAGCATCTTTGTGCTGAGGCTCTGCATTCCACACATAGTGTGACATTAAGCCCAATCATGTTACACATTAACACATTTAGAGCAAAGACAACATAACATCCAGCATTCATTCTGTGGCACTCCAGGAATGAGGCCCAAATATATAGACAGAGTCTGCGGCCGCACTGACCTCAAGTTGTTCCCCCCCCTGCCAGGCCAGAGTCATGGGACAGGGGACACAGGACCGGGGACGTCTGGAGAGTGAGACAGAGAGCGTGGGTGGTTGGGGTTTTGTTTTTTTCGTCTTCCCATTTCTGGGAACGTTCCGCGCTCAGCATTCCTCCCCACACAGTCCGTTGAGAGCGAATCCCCGAGACCCACTTTCTCAGTGCCCACTCACACACACACGATGGAGCTGTGGAGAGCACTGGGAGCTGCGGTCTGTAGGCCTCCTTAAAGCTTCCGTGGCGTCAGGTGGGAGAACAGCATGGGGTGAGTGTCGTGCAGTTCAAAAATAACTGTTTCTTTTCATAGGCATCATGTCAAATCCATGTGATTTAGTTATAAGCATTATTGAGTGCAGTGAGCCAGACATTGTGTTCATAATGTGATGCAGGGTCTCTGTTATTGTGCAGAATATTGTTACTGTCCACATGTGGGAATTTCCCCCAGACTTTGACTGTGGCACATTTTAAAACCAGGGACAGATTTTGTCCTGAGACACCAGTTGAATTGATTTAAGTAGCCTACCTGTTAGAATAAAACATGAGCTGTAGTCTGGCTTCCCAAGACCAGAGCTGTGAACCACCTCAATTATTATATCTAGCACATTGAGCGATATATACTGCAAGTAGATGAATTATGACATCCTGCCTGCGCATGAGATACTGTAAGTAGATGCCATTGCTCAAAGAGTTTCTATAATGGATCACTGGGTAGCGAAAACCTGAACACAGTGCTGGCCTGTTGATGCTGGTGGTGGTGATGATGATGATGATGATGATGATGCTCGTGGTGGTGGTGATGGTGATGATGATGATGATGATGATGATGATCATGATGATGTTGATGATGTTGATGCTCCTGGTGGTGGTGGTGGTGATGATGATTATGATGATGATGATGATGATGTTGATGCTCCTGGTGGTGGTGGTGGTGATGATGATTATGATGATGTTGATGATGTTGATGCTCCTGGTGGTGGTGATGATGATTATGATGATGATGATGATGTTGATGCTCCTGGTGGTGGTGGTGATGATGATTATGACGACGACGTAGTTGTTGTTCTTGTTGTTATTGATGATGATGATGATTGAGATGGTGATAATGATTGTGTTTGTGGAACTAATAATAATTATGATAATGTAAGTGACGCAATCTCAGAAGATGTGGCATGTATTAGTGATGTGCCTTTTATTGTGAGATGATGAATACAGAGTGTATTTTAAAAATAATTGATCTTGTGATTATTATGGATACAACAGGATGAAATGCATGTTGGCATTATCTTATCTTCATCATAGTATGTCTAGATCAGACAGAACCAGATTTATACTCTGCTATAGACCCCTTTCACCGCCTAAATGGGTCCATTCTGAAGTCTAAAATGTACGGTAGCATGGCTGGGGGTCCTCCCTATGTTCCCCAGGTTCTATGTTCCCACTCCCCCTGCCCCCCCAAAAAGGTCCTATGTTCCCACTACCCCTGCCCCCCCAAAAAAGGTCCTATGTTCCCACTACCCCTGCCCCCCCAAAAAAGGTCCTATGTTCCCACTACCCCTGCCCCCCCAAAAAAGGTCCTATGTTCCCACTACCCCTGCCCCTCCAAAGAAATTGGGTTTACTATTTTATCATGATCATTAGTGTGTTGTGCAAACCATTTATGTGAAGATACTTTGAAAATACGTAAGTCAAACATTTAGTCCAAAAGGGATAGCACCAAAAGAATGTCCTTGCGGTCTTGTTTCCATTTTGGCCCTATGCAATCAATTCATAGACATGATATGAAGAATAATAACAAAATTCAATATCATCAAGCCCTATAGATGTCACCTCCTCTATGGTTGACTGGGGAACACAGAACCTTTTTTGGTTGATTGGGGAACATATAGAACCTTTTTTGAGTGGGGAACATAGAACCTGTTTTTGGTTGAGTTTTTTAGGGGGCAGGGGGAGTGGGGAACATAGAACCTGTTTTTGGTTGAGTTTTTTAGGGGGCGGGGTGAGTGGGGAACATAGAACCTGTTTTTGGTTGAGTTTTTTAGGGGGCGGGGGGAGTGGGGAACAGAACCTGGGGAACATTAAACCTTGGGAAGATATAGGGAGGACCCCAGCTACTGCTAATGGCGCTAACAGCAGAGCCGCCTGCATCAAGGGTAAGATGTCAGCAAGAACGACATAACAAATTGCGTGGTCATTTTCCATCAGACATATACACCTCTGAGGGGAAAGCAATTATTATAACTCATCAAGGCAGCCTGTATGTATGAGCCTTTTGAACAAATGTCAGCTCCATCAATGTGGGTGTTTATAGAGATGATACATTGTGGGCTGTGTATTCATCAGAGGGTTTTAAATGTGGACATAATGGATGGGTACAGTGGAGAATAACTCCATATAGAAGGGGTTATTTGCTGCCAGCAAAGCGTGTAATGTACAGTACAGTAATGGCTACTGCAAATAGGCCTATGAAGCAACAATCTGACTGTACATATTATACAGCTCCTATTATATGTGAGTGTACATTCCGAATAGAATACATCCATCCATCTTCAACCGCTTATCCGTAGTCGGGTTGCGGGGGCAACATCTCCACCAGAGTCTAGCTCCAGACTTCCCTCTCCAGAGCAACATTAGTGACTTCCTCCTGGGGGATCCCGAGACGTTCCAAGGCCAGTGAGTCGATGTGTTTCCTCCAACTGCGCCTTGGTCTGCCCTGGGGTCTCCTCCCACTCATTTCGGCCACTTGTATTCGCGAACTCATCTTTCGGTCATGATCATAGGTGAGAGTAGGAACGAAGATTGCTCGGTAGAGCAATATAAACTAAAAAGAGAGTAGATTTTTCACTTTGAGCAGTGAGCACATCAGGGGTCCCCCAGAGCTTTATACTTCTTTTGCCAAAAATACAAGCTCACAATGCATAGCGTGGCGACATGTTTTGAGCTTGTAGATCAGTTATTTTCTTCACTAGGGTTCATGCAGCGCATGATCTTTGTGTTGTGTTGATGGTTAACCTTGACCTTGACCTTGATATATAGTAAGACACCCTAAGGGCAAGAAGTGCGTGCACGCATCCACCGGGGTGACGGCAGACTGCTGGGTGAGCGCTGGCGCTTTGGCATGGGTTCAGATATATACTGTAGACCGATGGAATGAATTCTGTACTGGCCAGGCATGACGGACTTACGGCCATATATGGTGACATGGCGTGTCGTGAGGCGTGAAGGACTGATGGCCATATGTGGCGTGACTGTCTGACTGACAGGTTTTGCAGGTTTCCATAGTAATCTACGACGATCTTTATTTCAGCATCCCTATTCTGGTCATGTCGTTATAGGCAAACATTCTGAAAGAATGGATAACCATTCAATAGGCAAACATTCGGCAAACATTTGTTGAGAATAGCTTATCTCTACAAGCTTCTACAGCCAATTTTGCTATTTGAGGTATGGTAGTTACACAAGGAGGTGTGCATAGTTTCAGGCCACGTTTATTTGTTTGTTTTCAGCCCCCTCTGGTGGACAAATGGACATACACATTGACAGACAGCTTCTAATCTACTTACTAGCTTTTACAGTCCCCCCCCCCCCCACACACACACACACACACACACTATAAGACACTATTGTGACCAGTTGATCTGTTGTCTTTCAATGCAGCATGGAGGAGACGGTGAGATCTCTACTGCAGAGCCACGACCTAATGGATGGGTCCAAAGTCGACCCTCTGGACCTCATGAAAGCATACAAGGTAGGCTACAACACAGAAAGGGCGGATGCGGGGGATGTGATGTGTATCTGGAACAAGCTGTGCTTGTCCAGAGGCCTTAGATTGGTGTTACCTCCTATATGTTTACTATTGTCTGTGGTTCCTTGTTTAATTCAACCTTTACTCGCTCAAGTTTGCCCTTTTGCAACAGTGACATTGTTCCGTGTATTATGTGGAACACACACACACACACACACACACACACACACACACACACACACACACACACACACACATAAGGAACTTTTAACAAGAGAAAGTGAGAAAGTTCTTTCACTTGTGTTATCCAAGTTTCAGGAAATGTACTTCGAAGTTTACTGTTAGTTGCACTACTGAGACAAGTTTATGGTGTGAATAGTGAGGCTTAGCCTGTGTGTGTGTGTGTGTGTGTGTGTGTGTGTGTGTGTGTGTGTGTGTGTGTGTGTGTGTGTGTGTGTGTGTGTGTGTGTGTGTGTGTGTGTGTGTGTGTGTGTGTGTGTGTGTGTGTGTGTGTGTGCGTGCGTGCGTGCGTGCGTGCGTGCGTGCGTGCGTGCGTGCGTGCGTGCGTGCGTGCGTGCGTGCGTGCGTGCGTGCGTGCGTGCGTGCGTGCGTGCGTGCGTATGCTCATTTAAAAAAACATACTAAATGCATGCAGCCCATCCGTCTGACGTGGGTTAATTGGTCAGATGGGTGGGCCGCGAACACTTCCGAGATTTTCAAGTGGGCCCTGATCCAGAAATGGTTGGTTGCTGTGGTAGAAATAAAGATTGACTTAACTTGACCATCATCATCATCAGGACAAACTGCTGGAGGAGATGTGGAAACAGCAGGACAACCCAGAGGGCCCTGCAGGGGACACAGCAGAGGGGCCTGGGGACACAGCAGAGGGGCCCAGCTCACCAGGGGATGGAGGAGGAGGAGGAGGAGATGAAGTCGGGGAGAATTTGGAGGACAGCAGGCCTCTTCTAGAACGACTCAAAGCCCTGGAGGTAATATTGTACTGTAACACTAAAACCAATGAGAACCCGCTCGAAAACGAGACAATGCATCTCAAGGGGCTTATCCTCTAAATACATTTCAAATAGTCAATAAAGCCTGATTTCTATATACGACCGTGTCGTTCGTGAAATCATCCCAGACTTACACCATGTGATATACAAACTTTACGCTGCATATTTTGCACTGCACTGTTCTCTTTTCTTGATCTACTTTGTTGAAATCCTCCCACATCACACTTCCATGTGAAGTTGAGGAAATTAAACTCCTCAACAAACACTCTCCCATTTAAAAAAACAGTAGCTACCGTAGTTGCCCTTTCCTTTTACATTTTGGAATGCCTATTTTTGGGAAACCAGTGAAGCTTAAAGGAACTTAAAAAGAAATAATAGTGAATAAAAACATAAAGGGATAGATTGAGTCGACTGGAGCACAAATTGGAAGTAATAAAATCTACGCAGTACACTTAATGGGCTTAACGGTGCTGCGTGCATGATTCTCACTTCTATAATGTTATCCATGTGTGTATTGTGTGTGCGCCCTGTGTGTCCATGACTATTTACACGTCTCTGTGTATGTACATTTACTGTGTGTGTGCGTGTGCGTGCGTGCGCACAGTCTTGATATCCAAACTGTCATGTAGCACCAGTGTGCATGGTGTACATTGGTGTAGCCTGATTGTCCGTGGGACGAACAGTAGCTATTTAGCAGCCTACTGCCAGTGGCTCTGTGGCTGCACAGCCAAACAGTCTGTGGTTGGTATATGGTCTTCTCATCTAAGTAAAAGTTTTGATATGGAGCAGTAAAAAGTGAGTTGCTAGATTCCCATTCCTAAATATATTCACTGTGCTCTCTGCTCGGTAGTCTGTCTCAGCACCACGGTTTGGCAGGTCCTTGTCAGTTGAATGGATACAGTAGCAGTGTTTATTTTTATTTACTTAATTTATCTATGCATTGTGATATGAATACATAGTTTTTGTTTGGGGATGTGCTTTAAACTGAGGAGGGTCATTGATGCGTCTGCAAGCTTGCTGACACAATATTATGTCTGTCATACAGTATTTGTCTTGGATGAAGTGAAGCTCATATCCACTGATACTGCGCTTGTAAGAGTGTTTGATGTGTTGTTTCAATTGACAGCTGGTGCACAAATGATCACTGGAGATAATCTAACATTAAGGTCAAAAATAGGTACACTACCTGGGGCGACAATCTTGAAAATGGAAGATTTCCCCGGTTTCTCCTGGTTTCGTGTCTCAAGTGTCCTTGAGCAACTCACAAAGCCGTAATTTCTCCAGATGAGCATGGTTTCCTCTGTTTATGAATAGGTGAATGTAATGCACATTTTATAGTTCAGACTAGAACAAATAGCACAGTATATCATCACCGTGAGAGAGAAACCTTCTATTTGCATAATTCCATTTTGTTATGTTTTTTCATGATGTCCAATTTCATACTTCACAACAATGACCTGGCATCCGTCTACATAACAAACTATTTAACAATGTTACATTAACAACACTTTTGCCTATTCATAAGCCTGCAAGGTCGTCGAGGCTAGGGCAAGTGCTATGACTTGACAATGAATGGCCAGTTTTGAGTGTTTGTGTAAACACAAACATTGAAGACAAAAGTGAGGACGCAAATTGCGATTGCCTGATGTTAAGAGCGCCCCTCACTTCACACAGGTGTGATTATTTTTAAATGCTTTGCCTACAATGACATTCCCAGAACTAGAGACGCCAGATTGAAAGTGGTTGTGACTAAATTGTAACTACATTGGATTCATTGGAACAAGTTACAGTATCTGTTTGCATTTCCTGAAAAGTAACTGTGTTGGACATTCCGACAGCGACTATAACAGTATTGAATGTTTCATTAACGTTCTGCAGGGTGGACAAACACAGGGAATTAGTGGCCAAGGAACTTATTTTATCTGGGAGGTGACAATTAAAATGCAGACAGTGTAGTTAACATTTGGAGCCAGTGTTCCAGAGAATATAGTCTGACACCTGCAGTAATAGGGCTTCAGATCACTGTTATTGATCACACTGTCTGACTGTCACCTCCCACACCACAGTATAAATCCACCCTAAAATGGTATTCACATACTACAGTGTAATTTGTGATCTTTCTAAAGATTAGTAGGATGATGGGGTGCAATGCAACAGCTAGGTCAAACCTGTGACATTGTGATGACGGTCAAGTCTCACCGCCCCATGTGACGTCTTCAGAAGAGTTTAGTTGAGTTAATTTCCCTCTTATCTGGGGATCAATAAATCTTTAGGTATCCTTAGTTTCATTTCATCCTAACACCAACAGCTCTCAACCATAAACGTAATTCTGCAATAATAGCTGATCTATAACTTGGCAACTGCATCACATTGTGACAAGTTGTGAGATCTGAGCTTGAAGATTGGTTATTTTCTATGAAGATATTACATTTTTTAGTATAGAGTGGAAAAAGGAAGGGCTATACTATACTACCCTTTGGAATCTAGGGTTTAGAATAGATAGGGCAGTATTATGCGTGTCTAAAGTACCAGGTCTTATTACGTAACTTAAGACCTGGAGGCGTGATCAATGCCATTTGGCTATTCTGAGTGGCCAAACAGCTTTGACCACGCCTCCAGGTCTTAAGTTAAGTAAGAAGACCTGGTACTTAAAACTTTGTCTTAAGTAGCCACATTACTGACATGCACGGGGACAGCAAATTCAGATGATCTCAGATCACCTGAATTCAGTTGTTAAAAAGGCTTTCACTTCATCCAGGTTTGTTGAGGAGCGCTGGCCCCTTCTATGCCCAGCTTTGAGGGTGTGTGTAAACACAAACATTGTCCGACCTAACACAAACATTAAATGCCATTGATAATGAATGGCCAGTTTGACGTCATTGTCCCAACACAAACAGTAAATGCCATTGACAATGAATGGCCAGCTTTGAGTGTTTGTGTAAACACAAACATTGCGTAAACACAAATATTGAAGACAAAGGTGACTAGGTGAGGACGCAAATTCTAATTGGCCGGAATGAGACTATGTATTATAATAGTGCCCCTCACTTCACACGGGTGTGGTTTTATTAATATCAAGTCACTGTGGCTACCCAATACAGCTGAATGACCCCAGATTGCTATGGTTATATGGTGCCCCATATTTGGGCATAACACACTAATCATCAGACACTCACAAGAGTGTCAACAGCGTACAGAATAGGTTTCAGTGAGATTAGATGCCCACTACGAAACTCCAACTTTTCTCCGCTCGATCTAGACTCTGCCTTTGAGAACCACCAACTCTCATCAGATACAGTTGCTTCTTTCTCTATATTATTATATATTATATTATACTATATTCTCAGACTTCTCTTTGAACACACTGTACATCCATTCTATTTTTGCCGATTCTACTAGAGATAATCCACACAGAAGTGTTAAGACTAGTGTTCTGTTTGGACTGTTATCTTTTGACAGATAGAAAGAAGTAATCTTCTGTGAGCATAGCTTGTGTTACCAATCTTATACTATCTTTTGTTGGGGTTTTATACTCCTGTCCCCATCAATCCAATACTGTTCTGTCTGCATTTCGGTGAGGCGAGACACTGTCCTCTGAAAGGCAAACACCTCCTCTTCTCCACTGAAGATGGACAGACCACTGGCCGAGTCCCTTTTCAGGCCCAAGTCGTCCATAAGAACGTGGCTCTCATCATGATCATGATCCCCATCATGATCATGTTCAAATATATTCTCGAATGGGCGATCAGCCAAAATCACTACACGCACTCTATGGTCATAGAGAACATCTATGAGTGTTATGAACCGCCTGGCTTGTGTTTTCTTGTTAAGCGTCAGGAGAGGAATGTGTCGAATGAAGACAGTGTCGAACAGTCGAGATATCTCAAGGTAATCACTGGCCCCTAAAGGCCTATCACACAACTCCTCAAATGTACAGTCAACTATGGTCCCACAGGTTTTGTCCAGACGTACCTTCCTACCATGTACATTCAGCACCCGTGGCCGCGTTATATCATCCTGTTTGAAGGCCAGGTCATCAAACATTGTATCCAGTTTGGCCTCTACATCAGGCTCACTTGAGAGGAAGTAAAGTTTTCCAGCGGATGGACGATTCCTTTTTCTGTAATCTATTCCTGAATCCAGGCAAAGAGTTTGGCAATACTGCTCCAAAACAGCAATAAAGGGCACAAAGTTTACCCTCTGTAGTCCAGTTTTATACAAGTCGTGAGGAGGACGATTAGAAGTGGCTACTACAACGACGCCATTCGAAAACAACTTCTCAAAAAGCTGTTTGAGAACCATGGCATCAGCAATGTCTGTGACCTGAAACTCGTCAAAGCACAAAAGGCAAGCCTCTTCACTAATCCCTTCAGCAACAGGTGCAATTGGGTCATCGTATTTGGCCATTTTCCCTGTTTTCCGCTTTGGCATACTCTGTTTCAGCCGATGTATGCGTCTATGAACATCCAACATGAAGTCGTGAAAGTGGACTCTCTTTTTCTTCTCTGTTTCAACATGTGAATAAAACATGTCCATTACCATTGTTTTTCCCGTGCCAACATCTCCATAGATATAGCAACCTTTTGGCGGTTTGGGTTTTGTGAAGAACTTTGAAAACAAAGACGACGGTGTGTTTGTGTACCCTCTCAGGGTGTTGTGCAACTGATCCAACTTCTGCATCACAGCCTTCTGGTGATCATCCTCCCGCAGGGAGCCGTCTCTGACCAGACTGCTGTAGCGCTCCAGTGGCCCGCTGAAGCTGCTATTTGCACTGATGTCCTCAACCGCAGAATAACCTTCACTGGGAATGTCTGACAACGCCTTTAATGACGCTCTTGAGGGATATTTGACTTTTAGCATGTATCGTAAGCCCAGTGCAATTAAGGGTGACATATTTTACAGAGAGAGGAATTGAAGAGTCTAGATTGTGCCAGCACTGATACAGACTTGTGGAATTCATAGTGGGGATCTACAGTAATCTCTCACTGAGACCATGGGTGCTTACTGTTTAACTGTCCGGAGGTGACACCCTTGTTGTCATGATGAGTCAGCTATTCCCAAATATGGAATTCTGGGTGTCCATGTATGGAGTACATTACGTCACTGGCTAACTGTTAACAAACCAACAAAGGATGCTATGTAAACTTTTTTACAAATTGATGTAAACCTTTTTTACAAATTGAAGTGAGGTGATCTGAGGTACTCTGAATGTTAATCATGTCAGTACACGTAATGTATGCAGCATAGGTACATTACACCAGCTCGTGTCTGTTCCTTCGTGGGTACATGCCCACTTGTGTGTCACTCCAACCCCACACCCATATGGGGTAGTGTGGGTCTGTACCCACGACGGAACAGACACTAGATTGGGTGTACTGTACCTGTAGGTGTAAGAACATTAGTATGGTGGGCATTCACATTATGCCCCACTTGTTCAGCCCTCAAACACCTCGGAGGGCTTGGTAATCTATGAACATTTCAGTTTTAAGTGCCTACTACTAATGTACGTGTATATGTATTTCTTTTTAACTCTCAAAACGTTTACCTCACTGACCTACACTTTGTATTTTTACTTTGTTAGTGATCTCTAGTTGCTCCCGGTGCAGTCCCCCCAGTGGACCCGCAGGGAGCAGCGGTTAAGTATTCAGAGATGCTCAGTGACACTTCAATATAAAATGTGAGAAGCTGGGGATAATTCCAGGAAACCTCTGGTTCCCAGATGTCCACTCTACCTCCTCAGCCACTGCCTGAAAAAACTGTTTAAATATACAGTAGAGCAAGGCACCAACAAAGCAGTGAGAAAAGCAACAGCAAAGCAGCTGAGAAAGTTGTTCATAAACTTAAACTAGGATTAACTAGTACTGAAACTGAAATAAATGATGTAACAATTCAATTCCGTGTTTTGGTGGATTTTCACCTAATGTGCAATAAAATAATTAAAGCGGTAACATTTAACCTACAGTATAGCGTTCTGAGTTATACGACACAATATAAAGCTCCTCATCATTTTTCGACCACGGTCGACATCATGGATTTCACAATGCCACGCCAGACTTTCCGATCCTTCATTGCCATCCCCAGTTCCTGCTTACTGATGCATGTGTCCCTATAGCGATAACATCAGGGAACGACAGTGTTCTACCTCTGGTCTGCTTTGAGGCAGGATTCCAGAGAAGAAGGAAAGATATAAACTCATTGATCTGTAGCAGTGGCCGGCAAACTGTTCTTCTGGATCGGACTAGTGAAGAAACACGGGGAAGGTTGCCGTATATTAAAGCTCCTACTGATGTGATGATGACAACATACTACTGTAGCTCCGATAATGACCAGTTTGTTTGTTTCTTCAACTGCAGAATTATTAAGTGTATTTAAGAGAGCAGACATAACAACTCTGTCGTTAATGCGGATGGCTTAGATAAACCGAATAAATTACATAGCCTATTCCATTTCCTCCTCCACTCGAAAGACCCTAATGGATCATTCTGAGCATGTCCCATACCTTTCCGACCGTCACCTTTTTCACGGATGCTGCCTTTATTTTAATCCACACTTGTAATTAAAGTTTAAGGTTGAAACTGGAGAAGAACGTTATGGATTTTCTTTTTCTGATTTAGTCTTAAACTACTTTCCGGCCATTACAACACATTTAGGGGCTTCCGTATAATCTTCCATGAAGAATTAGACTCTGAGTATCACAACGTGTGTGTGAGAGTGTGAAGAATGAATAAATAAACACGCAAGATGCTTGCTGTCTTTGTGCTCATTAAAAAGAGCCCTTCGTTCTCCACGTCATTTGAAGAGGGAGTGAGACAATTCTGACAATTACAGCACAGTGTGATGCCATCCATGCTCACTGCATGGGATGCCATGCTCACCGCATGCCAACAACATTGACTGGAAACGTAGCAAGTTGTGAGAGTGGCAGCAACTGTTAAGGTGCACCGCAAAACAAATAGCCATCTTGCCAAGTCATTTGATTTCAAAATGGATATTAAAATTAAAATTAACTTAACCACGAAACCACATAACGTCCCTAGTCTGGGCAAAGCATATTGCAGAAATTGCAGATCTACAAGCTCACAACATGTCACAATGTGTTGTGAGCTTATAGATCTGCTATTTCCGGCAAAGATATTGAAGATATTGAAGAATACAACCCCAAGGGTAAGAATGTTCTATAGGAGTTGAAATTAAATACCTTTTTTCCCCTTTGCCTATTTCTTTATCTCATTGTCTCCACCAGGCCGAAGGCATGGGGAGAGAGTATGTTTTGCACTCCGTCCGTGTGTGTGTCCGTCCGTCCGTGTGTGTGTGTGTGTCCGTCCTTCCTTCCGTCCGTCTGTGTACAGCTAATCTCCGGCACCGTTAACCCGGCCGATGCCAAACTTTGCACACACACTCCCTGGATGCCAACGATGAACCTCTGCCCCACATTTTCCAGAACGGCCTGTTATAGCGCCACCATGAGGCAGCTTTTCACATGTTTTACCTAAAACTGCACCGATCTGCGTGAAACGTTGCATGCACACTCCCTAGAGGCCAAGGACAAACCTTTGACCTGCATTTTCCGCATCTGCCTTTTATAGCGCCACCAGGAGGCCGACTTTTGTAAAACAAATTTTTGGATATTACTCCTCCAGATTCTGTCCAAAAATCTCACAAATCGTTACACAGTATCTCTATGGTCATGTGCTCAAGTCGGATCTGTCTGATATTTCATATTCCATCCTAATTGGCTATAATTGGCTTTCACAGTTTGCAAGATTGCCCCGTTTTGAACAATAGCCTCAAATCATGAACGCAGCATGCAATTTACGTGAAATCTTTCACACATTTTCTTACTAGGCTGAGGAATATATCCCACCCTTTTCACATTGGCCTGTTATAGCGCCACCAACAGGTTGATTTTTGCAAAACACATTTTTGGAACAAAATGCCTCAAATCATCCAATTGCCATCAAAGGCGTATGAAGAAATGGCAATCGGTACACATGATCTCTGTAGTCATGTGATCAAGACGAGTCTGTTGGATTTCTCAGATTGTACACTGATTGCCTAAGATTGCCTTCCAAGGTTTTCAGGAGTGGCCAGTTTTGTACAAAATGCTGCACATGTCCTGCTCATCCAGAATTCTATCCTCAGAGATGCTATGAGTGATCTGGCTCTGCATTTCCTCAACAAAATGAAGAAAATTGTTGCAAAAACAAATAAAATAAAACATCTCCTAAACATTTTGCCAAACATCACACACACTCCTATCCTCCTGGTGGAGACCTGTGCCCGGAAGGGCACTTTTTCTAGTTAATAATTATTTTTGTATCGATTCCACATCTATGCGTAGTCGTTGTGCCCCAAGTGAGTACCCATCAAGCGAAGTAAAATTTATTGTAAGTAAATTGTAATGGAATACAATATTGGATGGCTTGTTCTTATTTTGTATTTGTATTGTTTCTCCCCTTTTTTCACTTCTGCCAGATTGTAAATCAATAAAACTCATTTGTAAAAGCAAAGTTATATCGCATCAATAGCAGGGGTGAGACCCAACCAGCACATTATTTTTCAAGGCTTGAGTGACCTTTCCATAGTATGCATGCAGTGCTAAACATGGCCTTTTAAACATTTTTTTGTTTCCTCAGAAACGACACAGTCAGAGCTCTCATACACTGCTGTGAGCCCAGTCATGGGGAATTAATGAATGCCATTTGATCCATGCTGTGCACTTTGTGCAGTGGTGGTATGATGGTGGTGTGATGGTGGTGGTATGATGGTGGTGGTATGATTTTGTGGTGGTATGATTTTGTATTTAAGTAATAATTAATACATGAATATTTTGAAGAAATATATATATGCTCGTAATATAGCATATACATATTTCTACGAAAATAGCCGATCTACAAGCTCAACGCGTTGCATTGTAGATCAGCTATTTTCAAATATCCAGTATAAACTAGGTCTTAAATGGTTAATGATCAGTAATTATTATTGCCCAATAACATGATTCTGAAATGGGCATCCTTCATACTTTTGCTACTTTTACTATATTTTGATCCTAATACTAATAATATTTGACTCAGTATTTTTGCACTGTGGTTATATACTATAGCAGTGACAGTAACATTACCTATAGTATTTTGAGCTAAAAGCAGCAAGTAGTCACAGTACTGTATATGCAAGATAACTTGTTATCTGCAGTATATCTATATTAAAACACTATCTTTGCAAAGCAGATGAGGCAGATTTTACTCTGAAAAGCCCCGCCTTCCATTTCCTCCCAAAACCGGGAGGTGAAATCTTCCATTACTACCTCACGCTAATCAGTCTGATCTCTCTCTCTGAAGCGTTAATATTCCAAACGAGATGCTTGGTTAAGTCAGAAATGAGGACAGAACATCGTCGTTCTGGTCAAAACCATGGACAGCGCTGTAGAATTTAGAGAGAATAGCGAGATTTGTTGGCCCGTAAACCAGGAAGTGAATGGCTGCGTGCACAGCAAAACAGCTCCGGGACAGACGAGCAAGGCGTTGCCTAGCAACGGCCGCTGTCAAAAAAAGGATTTCAGCGATCCTGTTTAATATCATTAAAATGACCTAAAGACATGTGCACGCATCTGAGGCGCCCTGCGGTTTTATTTGAGAGGACGTGTGGACATATTAGCATCCCAAGTGTTTTATAATTGGCTAATGGGACCACGGCCACGTCACTCTGATATTAAACAAACCATGTCACTATGACAACAAACCACGGCCAGCTCTGGCTACACCCAAATGGAGTATGTTGTTGTTGTCTTACCTCAATGTGTCGTCATGGCATCAGGCGCAAACAAATCATTCAGCTCTAATATAGGCATAAAAGAGACAAGGACTGACAGATACATGCATACATGGGACCGATCGACTTCAAACTCGGATACCCAGTTGTCCAGAACCACCCTCCCAAACCTCTAGTATTATATATCAGCAATAACCATTTCCCTGTAAACGTTTTGTATATACTTTGTATATTGCAATGTTGGGTTGATCACACTATGCAAGAAGACCTTTTAGTGCCAATCGACTTTTTCCCTTGTATGGTCTGTTTTCTCATAGTTTTTTTTCTCTTTGTGTCTCTTCTCCATATCTTTGTTCATGGCTCTACCAGCGGCCAGATCGAATCTTTATGAAACAAGAATGACTCGGTCATAATTGTCAGCTGCAGCAAACTCTCATTTTTGAACATCTATAATCAGTTTGGGCAGACGCGTAACTAGATGTCAGTGGGCCCTGACGCAGGCTGATCAGCGAGTAACCCCCCAACGCGAGTGGGGGTCGCGTTGTCGCGTCTGCGTAGTGCTAGTAACGCCCCTGAGTTTGTGTGCCACAGCCTCTCCCTCAGCTCACAGCTTCACTTTGCAGCGTTAAGAGTATGCAGCCAATACGGCGTCACATCATGGCATTCAGAATATGTGCAACTATTCAAGTTGAGGTTCTTTGAATCCTGTTTGCTCAGCCGCTTGTTGTGATTCTCAAGGCTTTGGATGTTCAGCTCACAGCAGGTCTATGATGATTACTAACTCTCTCTTAGATTTACTGCATTCATCATTTCAGTGGAAAGTCACCTCCTGTCTTCGCGGAATGGATGCTGCCCCCACACGGGCTAACCCTTTCTATCAGTAATGGATGCTGCCCCCACACAGGCTAACCCTTTCTATCAGTAATTGAATTACACCTGGGTGGAGTATCTTAGTGTCAGCCTCCCAGACACTGAGACCCTCTCTAAAATGGAGGTTGGCAGTGGCACCTTAGATTTATAGCGTCATCCATTTAACACCATCCCTTGCCAGCGAGACTTCACTTCCACTGATCTCACAGGGAGAGAGAGTCTTTAGGAAATCTAAGTTGATTGGATTCAAAATAATTAAAAAGAAAAACACCACCACTTGAATCAAAGTTAGTTATATCCTGTAATGGAAGTTTTGTTAAATTCAGATGGGGATAAAGCATACACTATTCATCTCTGGGCCTCAACATCAAGGTGAAGGATATGGTTCAAGTTGAGATCATGTGCGAGTGCGTGTCTTGTGTCTCAAAATGTCATTAGGCTCCTTGCCAAAGAAGATCTTCCCATAGAGGAATTAATAGAATCAAAAGCCAACATCAGTCAGTTGGGAACAATCTAAATCCCATGGTCAGGTTATGTGCAGTAGTAGGTGCTTTCTCGGTCATACTATAACTAGACTTAAAAATGTGAAATGTGCTATATAAATAAATTCATTATCATTATCATTACAGTATGTCCTCCTCAGTCCTTTCCAAGTCATGCAGTACATAATGATGTACTGCATGACTTGGAAACATTTGCTGGACGTGAACATATTGGCAGGCATGTGTTAACATGCAGAGAGTGTTCAACTGTAGTTGTCTTTCTCTTCCAGACGGAGAACTCTGCTCTATCGATGGAGAATGACAATCAGAGGAAACAATATGAACGCTGTCTGGATGAGGTGAGTGTTTCCTGTAATCTGTACACTGCATTTGGAAATAATAAGGTGCGTTTACACACATTTTAAATGTAGGACTGGGCAACACATGCACTCTCACACAGATGCAGGCAGGCAGGCATGTACAGTCCCACACACATGTGCATGCACATTGCACACGCAAGCACGTATGCACACACAAAACTACCTGTCAAAAATTGTATTTTTGCAGTACTGGCTCTTTTTTTAAATCAGCCTCAGCCATCAGTGTTATGAGCTCATCACCACGCAGAACAAGATAAACAAAACCCACTCATTTCATGTCTGTGCCAGGCAGAGCAGGGGTTATACAAGTCCATAGCAGAACCCCAAGGAGCCGGCAGTTTCAAAGCTACAGTAACACTCAACTCTGTGTTGTACTGAATTCCATGGAGGGAAAACCAGCTTATCGCACATCTCTAATTGAACCAGGCGGACGCAGCTCAGGTTGTTCAGGGAACGAGAGGCTGAGAGAGAGAGAGAGAGAGAGAGAGACCACTACCCAGTTGGGCTAGTTCCAACTTTACAAAATGGGTGGTATGCCTTCTTTTTCTTGATTACTATATCTTTCCATCCAAACACCTATCTGTCCAACCATGCATCCATCTTTCCATCCGTCACAATTTAGGCACTTATGCAGAGTGTCTTACAATCCTTTTTTTTCTTTTCGTTGAATACTTGTATTAACAGTTTGCAAAACGGGTACAGTGATACAGATTTATACAAAAGGATGCTAAAAAGGATAACCAAAAAAGCCCATGGCTTATTTCCATTGAGGTCCTGTGTATTCAGATGTATTAAGATCAGATCGGTCACGGCCACACAGCCAACTCAAGGTACGGCCACGGAGCCGACTTGGGGACCCAACGCAGCTCCTCCAAGGAAAACAAACAAATTAATGGAGCTGAACGTGAATCCCCCCCACCGCCCACCCCTTTTTTTCCCTCACTGTATGTTTCTTTTCCCTTTTTACCTCCTTTATGATGAATTCCTGTTCTGTCCTTTGTCTATATAGAAGTGTCTATTTGTACGTCTCTAAATGTTTTTGATGAATTGAACATGGTGGACCCTATTGGAAACAAGTGTAAATGCTTAATTGGGTCGTCCACTCACAGTTAACAGCCTTTGTATTGAGTTTGTGCTTGAAATGTACTGTAATTCTGCAAACTGTTAATACATTTTTCAATCAATCAATCAATCAGATAAGCAGAGTAAGCATGGACCCCAGTCCATGAAATAACAAAACGTGAACATGTAACCAACATACAGTACAGTGTATCTGCATAGTAATTTAGCATCTATCGAAAAAACTAAAAAAGTAATTCAAAGAGAGAGGTGGAGTCTGAATATTTGAGTGTAGAGACGACATGTCGACCCTTCAGCCATCCTCTTCCAGTGGTGTGTCTTTGTTTTAATTCCTACTAACAACAAGTCGCAGAGCTCTGAATCTGTCTTGAGAGATTAAGTAAAACCCAACAACCTTTTAGTTCTTGAGGACCTTAAAACATACAGAACAAGTAACGCTGCTCTGATTCCCACTACAACCAGCTGCTAGGCCAAGTTGTCATTGCTAAAGTAACTTTCATGTAAAATATTCATGAGCCTTCGAGAGTGTTTCAGGAAGTCAAGTTTGATGTATTGACCGTGACCAATCAGACGAGACGGCCTGCGACAAAATTTGTCTTCATCAGGAAGTCATGTTGTAAAGCATTTTCAACATAGAAGAGACTTTTCTATAATGATGTTTGAGGAACGTAATTTAGCTCATCGAAAAGAGGAGATACACGCAAAACGTTTTTCTTGTTTGATATCCAGCATATTGGTCCGTCGTGCACACTGACACACAATTATGAAGGCTGGATATCCAAAACGTTTGTGTCAATCTATGGCATTTATTTCTGAGTGCGACCCTCCTCCTTTTGACTTGTGAACAGTTTTTTCGACAGAGTGGTCAGAACTCAGTGGTAATAAAAACAGGTAAAAACAATCAATTATGACTTCCATCGCTACAGCCCCCAAAAATTATATAGTCTACAAACAAATGTAGTTTTGATGAATGTCATTTTTTCAGACCGGGTCTGGTACGTTGCAAGAACATATTTTATCTGTAAAATAACACTGTGCATTTTAATTTATGGGACTCATTTAACCTTTTCTTCTTCTCCTCCTCCTCCTCCTAGGTGGCTAATCAAGTCGTTCAGGCACTGCTGACACAAAAGGTTTGTCATATTGATGCATTTTAATTCAGCTATTCATTACAATCAATTAGAGGATTCATGGCTGTCACAATGATGAGTGGCTCTATGTCAGCAAGGCTAAGAATGATCAATGGTATATGGCTCACCACAATATGCCAACATTATGGCTTAGCATTTTATATACAGTAGACCTACTCGGGGACCATGCAATGCATGCCCCCCATGTACTGTACATGTTGTATCCTTCTGTTTGTCTGTGTCACCTAAAATTCTAATCAAAAATACATTGGGGACATTCACAGATTGTATATCTATGACTCTATTCAACTAACAGTGGGCCCCAGTGCAGGATGGCTAGTGAGGGCCAGTGTTGCCAGATTTTGCGAGATAAACAAGCAGCCAAGTCAATGAAAACAAGCCCAAAAGATGCGACTTGGCCACATAATGTACACATGCATGGAATGCCAAAATACTGTGATGTAGCCACGCAATTTGGTGACGCATCCCATTGCAATCGCCATGGGTGGAGCAGAAGAGGGTAGAATTCGAGAGCTAATGCCAACCCCCTCACATGACCTAATATAAGCAACGTTGTAACAACCTGTAACCTGTAACACAGGTTTTGATTGATTGATTGATTGAAGAATTTATTAACAGTTTGCAGAATTACAGTACATTTCAAGCACAAACTCAATACAAAGGCTGTTAACTGTGAGTGGACGACCCAATTAAGCATTACACTTGTTTCCAATAGGGTCCACCATGTTCAAATCATCAAAACATTTAGAGACGTACAAATAGACACTTCTATAGACAGAACAGGAATTCATCATAAAGGAGGTAAAAAGGGAAAAGAAACATATACAGTGAGGGGGAAAAAAGGGGTGGGCGGTGGGGGGGATTCACGTTCAGCTCCGTTAATTTGTTTGTTTTCCTTGGAGGAGCTGCGTTGGGTCCCCAAGTCGGCTCCGTGGCCGTGACCGTCTCTTGTGTTGTCCTTGCGTTGGGTCCCCAAGTCGTCTCAGTGGCCATACCTTGAGTTGGCTGTGTGGCCGCGACCGTCTCTTGTGTTGTCCTTGCGTTCGTGTTTGAGGGATTCCGATTTTACAGGGGCCAGTTTCGAATTGCAGCCGTCCGTAGGTGCCCTTTGAGAGCGGTTTTGAAAGAGTCAAGGGATTCGCATGTCTTAATGACAGTTGGTAGGGCGTTCCACATTTTGGTGGCATAGGAGCGAAAATAATTTAGTCCCTTGTTTGTGCCGAATCTGGGTTGTACATGGTTCGTTGCACTCCCTCTGGTGTTGTGGGTGTGGACTTTGTTAACATTAAGGAAGTATCTAGACAGGTACATGGGTATCTTGGTGGTGTATCGAATCTTGTGGACCAGACCCATTGCAAGATGCTGTACTCAAGGACATCAAGGACTGTCGATTTGTCCAGCTACCTAGGGTGTGAGACAATAATTAAATCTTGTATTATGTACGTACTGTAGGCTATATGCAACTGTGACATCAGTGAAGTCCCTGAGACTTTCCACAGACTTTTTCATGTCTGTTCAGCACCCACACATGTATACAGCTTCACAAACCACATTCAAATTCATAAACACAGCCTCTTGTACACTGGCGACTTTACAGGATCTCAATTGTCTGAAAAGGTCAGGTTCATAATCCCATAATCATATGTGTATGTCTTCTGTGTTGTTTTCAGGACTTGAAGGAGGAATGTCTGAAGCTCAGAACACGCGTGTTTGACCTGGAACAGCAAAACCGGATTCTGAGTGTTCTGTTCCAACAACGTGTCAAAATGTCCACCAACGCTGTCTCCCAGGTACAGAAACTGAGTGTTCCATCATCAACAAAACTCCAATCTACAGGAAACTGCTAAATACACATTCTAGCAGGGGTTCCCAAAACGTTTTAGCTCGAGAGTCCCAAAAGAGAAATTTGCTGTCTCCCCAGGTGAATTAATCACGTAAAACAATTGTATGTAGCCAATGTACGAGGCAATGTGTACAAGGCTCACAAGGCGGTGCCGTGTCACACGTTACTGGAGGTTCACGCGCCTTTGGTACACTCTAGCTTTAAAAATAAATAAATAAATAGGCTTCCCATCATGCACTTGTAACCCATCATGCCTTGACGCGCGTGTCACGTGATCGGCCATAGCCAATGGGAAGAAGTAAACAAAGGAGTCCAGTTCCTGTTTCTAGTAATCTAGGCGCCATGCGCTGTGATTAACCGCGTACTTGCAGCGCTTTTGAAGGAGTAAAGGGGTTCACATGTCTTAATGGCTGTTGGTAGGGCGTTCCACTTTTTGGTGGCATAGGAGCGAAATTAATTTAGTCCCTTGTTTGTGCCGAATCTGGGTTTGTTGAACTCCCTCTGATGTTGTGGGTGTAGTCTTTGTTGACATTAAGGAAGTATTTAGACAGGTACATGGTTATCTTGGTGATGTAGCGAATCTTGTGGACCAGACCCATTGCAAGATGCTGTACTCTGTCGTCAACCCTAAGCCATTCCAGCCTATCAATATGGGCAGGGGTGAGGTGGGTTCGGGGAGTGAAGCCAAGTAGTAGCCTGTTCCAGTTTGTTTTGGGAAGACTGGAGCCTTGTTTTAGGGCCTTTGAGGTGCTGTGGTACCAAGAGGTGCATGCATAGTCGAAGAAACCTTGTACAATGACTCCTGTTAGGGTCTTCAAGGTGTTTTTGTTGACCAGTGAGGAGATCCTGTATAGAAATCTTGTTCTTTGGTTGACATTTTTGGTTGCGTTGGCGGCCATTTTATCACCGGAATAATATTGTCATCTTGCTGAGATTACTATTTGATCCAAAGAGAATGGATTCAGTTTTTCCCAGGTGTAAAGATAGTTTGTTATCAGCGAGCCAGGTGCAGATTCTACCGAGTTCAGAGCTGGGGGCCTTTTCAACCTGCAGTTTGTTCCTGTCTGAGACCAGCAGATAATATGATTGATTGATTGATTGATTGATTGATTGATTGATTGATTGATTGATTGTTCTTTTTTCCCTTCTTTTCAATATCAGTCCCGCATACTGCATATATGCTGTAACAGCTATTAATGTCCAACTAGAGAATCTATCTCCACCTGAAGAATGCTTATTATACTGTTGTCCATACTGAGAGTGAATACCAGGCACAGACAGTCGGAGTGCATTGTGGCACTGAACCCCACATTGCACTCGGTGGACCGACCCTTCTGCTGTGTGCATAACCTGCTGTCAGTGCTTCAATCTTGCGCATTCCTGCCGATGTCTTGGGTCGAATGCCCACGTTGAAGGTGCCATACTTCGTCTACTATTATATTGCATCTGCCACAGTAGCCACAACGTTGTTGCAGATAAGACACAACGACTTTGTGTTGATGAAAGCGGGTTCGATGAATGCATAGTTTGCTGTCCATTAAATGCCCTGTTTTCACTGCGAAATATTCTCTTTAGACTTTTGTATAGTGCCGTTTTTCTCTTGCCGATTAGCAGCTGCAGGTTAGAACTTTAGCTCACACTATTACGGTAGAACTTGAGCTCACCCGAGCAGGTTGCACAGGTAGCATAGCAACAATCAATCCAGTAACAATGTGATGATGTACAGTATATCTGGGAGGAGGGGGTAATAATTATGGGAGTACAAATATGTCAAATCATTAATAGAATGGCTCCACTACATGGTCAGTCCACACATTTATTATCACAATAATGGAAAAGGAGGGAAACAACTTGTTAACAATTTATTATGCCACCTACCTAGAGCATACAGTTTGTTTGTTTTGATCGATTCTGCGCATCTCCCACAAATGTCTTATAAGGCGGTCTGCCGTGGACTTAAATTAGCCTTCGATTATGTTCTGGCCTGCCATCTAAAAACCATATTTGACCCAAGGCCACACTTACTTGCAGCAGACATTATTTTCGCATGCAGTCAAACATAAAACGGGGCTTGGAGAGCTCATAATTATGTTTGTACAAATATTGTTCTTGCATGTGAACTATCCGACATGTGAAATTGCCATTGTTGACTGTTGCATTGCTGACTGTGGTCAATGTTTGAATGGAGACTGGAAGGGTCTGGACTGACCTCTACCCAAAATCTAAGTCTTATCTGTTTGATGTCATAATTACAGGAGGCTGACAAGTGGTGATTGTCAGATTCACTAGAGTATGACTACCGGTATTCACCAAAACATTCATTAGAATATGATGACATAGTTTAGGTTTGGACACTGCTCATAATTAAATAATTATTGGATAATGAATTGCGAAAACAACACTTTCCCAACTCCATGGAAACATGGAAAATTGCAATAACCTGTGGAACTGCAAGTCATTAAGTGAGTCTATCAGAGCAGTAAACATTGCTACTGTAGATCATTACTGTAAGTAAACTGTGAGTCTTACTCTATGAGAGCAGTAAACATTGCTACTGTAAGTCGTTAAAGTACACTGTGTCTATCAGAGCCGTAAACAATGCTATAGTAGGTCATTATACTGTGAGTCCATCAGAGCAGTACACACTGCAGTCTTCACTCTGCTGCTAACAAATACCAAAAAAGAAATCATAAAAAAAAAAAAAATGTGTTTGGACAAAATATCTATAGGCAAAACAATGAATGAGTGGCTAGAGTGCAAAACAGGCCCAACAAAAAAGAAGCTGTTTTCCCGCTTAGACCATTAGTCAATGTTACCTTGTTTATATAAAAAGTAAAATGTTTTCAAAGAGTACTGCTGTATAAACATTTTCAAAACGTTGAATAAATCCACACAAAGCTGTACAAATACAAGTTAGAGCATACTGGCTCAAAGTATCTGGAAGTAGGTACTACTCAGAAAGAAAGAAAAAGGAAAAAGAAGGTGAAGCGATACACGAGGCTGCTCGCTGGGCAGCAATGACAATAATGAATACTTCCTCTTCATTGATCAGTTAACCGATAGGGTCTTATTGACTGTTTAATCAATACATTGTTATAAAGACTTTTTTGTGTAGATATTCTATTGTGTTAATTGTTTCCATGGTGTTCCATGGAACCAATAAGCATGACTGATTTACGATTGAAACATGACTCATGACCCTGTTAAAATGGGTACGAGACACAGGACACAGTTCTGTCCCCAATCGTTTTGTAATTCTTTCATATGAATCTGTGGTTATCACTGTAATGAGAGAAGCCGATTTCATGTGTGATTTTCCACTCTGATGGAGCAATTAAACCTAATCCTTTTCAAAGAGGAGTTCTGACCTTCTGTGAAACAACACCGCGAGTTGAGTTGCGTCAATGACTGAAAAGAGCTGTGAACTGAGAGATGAATGCTATTTTTGCTATTATTGCTATTATTTTCAATTGGACACAGTGGAGGGAAAATGCAGAGCCAGCCTACCAGTCACTTTTAGAAATTCAACGGATAAAATCCATTATAAAGCAGGGTGATAACTCATCCCTGCATGCTAAAGAAAAACACAGTCCTACGTATACATACAGCCCAGTCTGGGATTAGAACTGGTCAATATTTTCATACATCATTTAAGATATTGTAACCTCACCAGCGGAAGTAGTGCATTATAATCTGTATGTTTGTTTATTTGATTAGCTGTCACAGCGATAACTCACAGTGCTCATTTGATTAAGCAGATGTTTTTTTTTATATAGAGTATATATATTCCATCAGAGGTCAAAGTCACAGCGCAAAGGTCAAAAATTTCCCCTACAGTATGCTTGTACAATGTACATACAGTATCATCTTTCTGAGTGCTTTTCAACGTTTTTCTACTTTTAATAGGGAGATGTCACTGGACAAGGGCTTCCATCACATGCTTTAGCGACATAATGAGAACTACATTTTGACAGATTTACAGGCTGTTTGACAGGACTGAAATGTTTTCTTCCCACTGGGACTTTAATGGCCAGAATACTAAACTAAACTAAGAAATGTCTGCAGAGTTACAACACATATAGCCGCGGTACCCAGGCTTTTATTTTCGTTCACGTTCGGCTCAAAAAATGAAAGCCTTTGGGAACAAGAGACTACTAGGGGTCTAGGGGAGTGGGAGTGAACTACAGTGCAGTGCAGAGGGGGCGTCGCTTTCCTACACTGATTTCTACCAGGGAGGCGAGGGGCGGAGGGGGGCAGGGGTGGGGGCTCAGATCGGTGAACCAATATTCTCCAGCGGTTGCTCCTTGCGCGCGCGCCCCTCTAGACCAGAAAGCAGGCTGGCTACAGGCTACAACAACACATATAACAGACGTAGGTTTGAACATGAAATAAATGGATAGGGAGAGAATGATGCAAGATAATTTTGAACGAGGAAAATGTAGAGAGCACAATGTAAGATCTTGATTATGGCCTCTGGGAAAATCATGGCGGGAAGTGGAAGAATGAATGAGGGAGCAGATTAAAATGGTGAAATTCGATAGTCGATACAGTTTGGAGAAATTAGTCTCACTCAGCTTCTCTGCAAACCTTTATTTTATCTCCCCAGCTCTATTTATTCTCCACACTGTCACTGACAACTTTTGGAATACTTATAGGCTACTGTAGAATGACCTCCTTTTCTGAGATAGTGCTTTTATCTTTACAAGTTCTATCTCAGTTGGCTACATCAAGTTCCTTCATTAAAATAGTTAAATCTTTTATTTTGTTTATTTTGCAGAACGTTGTCTGCTATTCTATTCGATTAGAAATGTGAACATAGATGGTGCAGTAGAGTGAAATGCAAAAGGCTTGAATTTCTACTTTAAGACTAGGACAAATGAAATGACATAATATGCAGTCCGTAATACTATTTTCTTGCTTTTTATTTAGATCACTGTACAGGGATCAGAGATCCCTGTACAGTGATCTAGAAAGAGATTGTAAATGTAATTACAGTGGTACATGCCCTCCCTTCATCAGCTAGTATTTATATTTGGCAGCGGTGGCCGAACGGATAGCGGCGCGGTCTAGATACCGGAAGGTTCCCAGTTCGAACCAGCCGTCCGACACGTTAAAATTACCACCGCTGAAATGCCCTTGAACAAGGCATCAACCACTACGATGAAATGTGTTCTATGAGCAGGGCCTGGCTGGAAACAAGTTCTTGAGCTTAGCCCAGATACCCTGGGTAAATATAGATTTCATTTCATTTCATTTCATCTCTCACTTGGAACTCATCGACTGACCACTGCTCTCCTCCAGTGTCATTCAGCATTCACGCGCTACGTGACAGACATACAGTAGTAAGAGTCAAGACTTCCATCCCTGCAGTGCCCCTTTTTGTTTCCAGCACCAGTCTAGGCCCAAGGCCGGCCCGGCTTGCCTCACTAATGAGTCCATTCGGTCCAAACGAGGGCCAGGGGTACCAAGACACGGGTTCATGGCCTCAGCTGTGTGAGACAGCAGGAGCTTAGAGGCTAGAATCCATTAGGCTCTGTGGTGGTTCCTCTGACCTGGCTGCAGAGAGCACCCCCCCCCCCCCCCCCCCCCCCCCCCCCCCCGCTGAAATGCAGGTCATCTCATTACCCCCCCACCGCTGACACTGAAGAGTAGACTAGAACTCAAGTTGTTCATCCGTTTAGGAGACAACAGGGAGGCAATGATGTATGAATTATTGAATTTTCTTTTTTTTTATTTTTTTTTTGAGCGAGACATGCTTATGGGAATTGAATTTGGTCTTTAGAGTGAGTTGATAAGCTGGGCACAGTGCTTTGTTCTGCAGATAAACTTCCTGTTGCTGGAAAATAAAATAAACAATACAAGTTTATTGGTCCCATTTGACTCTGTGAACCTTTAAAAGAGCATTCAGTGATTTGGGTGATTTGGAAAATCCCCCGGTCCGCACCGGTAACAAGATGTGCACATGCATACGCTCTACCGTGGGGGGGACACACACAACAGGCCAACAGCACGTGCAGGCCCGCCCCCACTCGATCATGATTGGAGGAAGGCCCCTCTCATCCTGATTGGATGACGGCTGTCTAACCTGATTGGATGAAGGCTGTCTAACCCTAGCCAAAAATGGAACCTAAGGTTTTTTGACCCCAGGGGTTAACTGAGGACACGGAGGAACTCCTTATATGGTCAGCACACACTAACCCTAACCCTATAGTAGGGAGGGTTATCAAATAATATGGTCTTTTAATTAAGTGAAATCACTGAATATACCTTTAAACCTGACATGAATTAACAACAGACATTCAGCGGCAGAGGTTGTTAACCAAACAATCCCTCAGACTCACCAAAATGTTTAGGTACTGATGATAAAAGGTATAATTGAATGCTAGACCCATGGTATCATCTTTTTTGTATGGACAAGATATATTATGTTTATCCAAATCCAATTCAAAGCTGTGGGTCAATAAGAAATGGTCTTGACATCAACGTCAGTTGCCTACATCGATTTTCTTCTTTGATGTGACTGTGCCATGGAATGTCAAAGACCCTTATTATATATTCATAAATGAGGCCCCATGAGAATTCACCATACACAAGCATCTCTCTCTTCAGCAGCAAGGGTCAGGAGAAGGGTCACTGAGTCCCTACAATATTATAACGTCCTTCACTAGCAGCATGCAGCTAAACCTGCTCATACACCCTCCATTCTTTAGTTTAGTGTAGGCCTACTCCTCTGGGAGCTGCCCAGTACACTCACCATTCTTTACTGTTCTCCTTTGGGAGCTGCCCCAGTACCCCCATCATTCTCTACTGCTCTACTTGCCACCAAACATCTTCACTGGAGCAGAACATCTTGGAACAGAATTAAAAACACTCGCCTTCGGTGTGCTGGAATTTCCACTTCATTGGCTCCCGGGCACACCATTTCTCCCTTCTGACACTAAATGAACAGCAGTTCAAACTAATTACTGGCCACAACTCTGAGCTGCAGAGAGGGCAGGAGGTAGATTAAAGATAGAGTAGAGGCAAGAGTACTGGAAGAAGAAGAAGAAAGTGGATCCTGGTTAGTCTGAAGGTGCTGGACTGATGCACTACAAACTGATGCAGGTCATTAACTAAGGGCTCCATTTTTGTCTCATCTTTCTAAAGCCACTATTTGGGGTTTTAGGAGTGGGGAAAGGGTGTTCCCCCACTAAAGTTGGTATTTTGGTTACCTGTCTAAATCCTTTAAACACCTCCGTTACCCGTTATATTATGCATAGGTGTGGTTTGGGCGTAATGAAACCATATTTAACCAATCACCAGTCTTGCCTTTAATAGATCCCTTAACCGTCGCCCGTTAGTGCTATATTGCTTCATAGCCGCAACCGCTGCCGCTGCACGGCATGACATTTAGTCGACTAAAACTAGACTAACACTAAAACATTCCAGGGGACTAAAATGTGACTAAAACTAAATTAAAACTATTCAAAGGACTATGACTAAAACTAAAATCAAATTTTGCTGCCAAAAACAACACTGGTGTAGATGGGTTTTATACTAGGCTATATAACTGGCTTGAGTAATGCAAGCACAGCTGAAAGTATAACTGCAAATGGTTCCATTAACAATACACTTTTGCTTGGTTCTATTTCTTCTCAGTAAATCCTCGTACTGACAGTAACTAACATGGTCTGTGCTGCAGGGGCCTGCCATTTGGTCCAACAGCCCATTATTCTGAAACCCCAATAGTCTGAAAAATGTTAGGTAGGGTGAAGGTTAGGGTTCGGAATAAAGAGCCGTCGGACTCGCTTGAGTAGCTTGGTCGGTAGAGTACTCCCTGTGGAGTCACAAGATTTTGGGTTCGATACCAGGCACTGCCAAATCAGCGTATGAGTCGCATCAATAAAACTCTGCCACATAGGTCCAGTCCAATGCCTGACTTCCCCTGCGTAACCAACTAAATGGTTTATTGAACATTTTGAACCGGACAGTTCTGATGATCCATCCTCCTGTATTTTCTCCTCTTGCTATTTTCCATCGTTCTCCATTTCCCTGCTTTTTCCACCTCCAGCAGCCTGGCCCCAGCTGTGCAGCAGCTACTATACAATTGTTCTGGTGTTATACATAAAAAATGTGCTCTACAATTGAGCTTTAATAGTCTCATACATTCAAATTCTGGTCTGCTGTCTATCCATCTGTTGGTGTTTTTATTATTGTAGTGCAACGCTTGGTTAGTGGCTTCCCAGCATGCGTCGGGCGCGCCTGTATGTGTTATTCTATTATTGTTATCGTGTTATTTCTTGGCTATAGTAATGTGCCGGGGGAGTTATGTGTCTATTGTGATTAATGTTATTGGTTTATGTTCATGTAATAATTTATTTTTTGTGTATGTGTTTACGGGTTGGACCATTGAGCTTTATGGGTGTCAGTGACCACATGTAATGTGCAGTGAGTACATTACCAAATTATGTGATATACTATACAGTAGGCTAGCATAATTTATACTCCATATTTTGACAACGTGTCACAGATATCTCTGCTTGAAGATCTCTTGTCCGTAAGTGACACCATTGTCATTGTGTGATGGAATGTAAATGAAGCTGCATAGTCTGTAAAGTTGTCATTGGCAATGATCCTCTCTCTTGATCAATGGATTATTGTGACACAGAAAGCTGGATGAGAAAAAGGCAAGCATGATTTATGTACACAGGTTTCCAGCCCATAACTCATAAATATAGGGGTCTGAAGGAACTTGGAACTTGTTCAGCACTCATCAGACTGCTTTAAAATGGGCTTCTTTCTTAGTTCTTCCACAGCTCGACAGGAAGCTCTGTGGAGTGCGTATGTCGTATTCCTACTGGATCATATGAACTTGGCAACGGCCTCTTCTGTGACGCACGCGAAACTGCCTCAACATTCGGTGGCGTGCAACGTTAAGCATTAGACTTCCCATCACAGCGCCTCGGGATCGAATCCCTCTTCTGTCGTTTTTGTATCCAATCTAAAATGTGTTTTTTAGGCATAGCTTTAGTCGCCCCCAGCGAAGTGGACCACTACAGCCCGTTAGGCAGTAGTTTACTAGTTTGGCAAAAAACAGGCACGAGTCGCAATGCCGACTCATCGCTGTTCGCGTTATGTACCAATAGGGACAGAATCATAACGTAAATTACCCCCCTTGCATGTAGAGTAAAGTCTACCGGTAGCATTCAAACAACTCATACAGGGTTTGTGTTGTTTTTTTAGTTTTAATTAGGTTTAATTTTGCACATATGAATCTGTAAGGTAGATTGCAAAGGGGAACCCTACAGATCTTAGTGACCCTATGGCCTTTCGTAAAGAATTCCCACTTGTACACCAGATCTCTCATAGTCATAATCAAAGTGTGGATCTTCGTGACACTGATTCGGTCCAGAACCAGATCTCAAAAACGACTACAGCGACACAACCTACACTACAGTATATATACATACAGTATACAGTATAGAGTTGTTTTAATCTTTAGAAGTGTTCCATATTACAACATATGTACAACTACACTGCTAATAGTACACATTAATCTGTGAGGGAGCTCTATGGAAACAATGTGAAAGGCCATTTCTGATGTAATTATATGATAAATTCCACTTACAGTTAGTTCATTGTCAGTTTCTTTGCCCTAAAGATATGAAAGTTGCTTATAACACAAGTGGCTGGATAAACTTTTAATTAAACTTTTTTTTTTAAATCTTCACACAAATATTGTGTTTTGACAGCAAAAATGTGCTCTGCTCCTTGCTGTAAGAAATGGAAATTGAAAACACAATACAAGTTTTCACAATACGTTTAAACTTGTGACAAAGGCAAAAGCACAATGAGGTTTATTTGTATCTATAGAGTTGGGACTTGACTTGTCATATATAAAAATAGACTTCAAGTAAAGATAAACTATACATTTACTTGATTGCTATCTTCTAGCCTTCAACTATCTTTAAAATGTATGTCTTCCTTGACTCTGCAAAGCAAGCATTCCTGGCTACCATAACAATGAAACCTCACTATTATGCAGAGGTCGTCTTAAAAATTTAAAACCTATTTGAATCATGAATGGTGTGTGGGGGGAGGGGGAGGGGGGATTGATTAAAAATACAGCTCCCTTCTCTTTGGGCGATTTTGTTAGACCATATCAGTTGTGTCAAATCTCAGGGACACTCCTCAACTTGCTGACTGTAATTAGTTCCCAGATTAATCCGCAATCACGTGGTCAAATTTGGCATTCTCCCACAGTGCCCATGAATAAAGGCTAGCAAGGATAATGAAATAATACTTGAATATCAATGAATGGCCCGAATCACTTTAGTCCCACGCTCCCTCGTGCAATTATTTCCTATTCACATTAATTATAGCTAACAGATGACACTAATGACTTTGAGAGGAAGCTGGCGATGGCAGCCTTGAAAGGGATCAATGCTGTTTTAAATGGGGTCGCAAGGCGTCAACAACTTGATCTCTGCGGGACATTCCAATTGGAAGTGGCACGACGCAGGCTGCGTCTTCAGCACGCCAGTAAACTGTGCCAATTTCTCATCGGTGGAAAATGCCACAGGTGCCCGTGCTTATGTCCAACGGCATCATTTGGGGTTCCAGGGGATACAAATTGCCACCCCCTTAGCTTATGCTGTTCTTTTGTGCGGATTTTCTCCATCTCAGAATGTTTTATGTATTTTATTTAATGTATATAATTTCCCATATAACATAACCAATTTCTGTGGCTTGAAGCTACTATAGCTTCGTCCGGAGACCCCCAGGGGTCCTTGAGGGGGTTCCAGTTCAATAAATAAATAATTTTCCTGGGAGCAGTGAAACAGTGTGCGGACATTCCTTCCTTTTCACGGTTCCAGGGGGTCCCCAGCAAAATGATATGATATAGTACTTTATTGTCAGTTCACACTGAAATGTGTCTTGCGACACAGCAGCCATGTATGCAGAACACATATACACACATTTGACATGACACAAAGAACAGAACAATATGCATAAAGACAAGAGCAATGTCCATCGCTCAGATTACCCCATGGCTACAACTCCTGATTAAGCCTCAAAGTCGACTGGTGGGCAAAGGACCTCTTTAGTCTGACCTTATTGTATGCTGGGACACCATATTATCTCCTTCCTGAAGGTAGCAACCTATATTCTCACTAGCCATAACACACTAGCCATAACACATGGCTAGTGTTTGAGGTGATTTTCAGATGGGGGTCGACCGCCAACTATATATCAATTTGGGATTCTTGACATGAAAACGTTTGAGAACCACTGATCTAGAACAGTCTGCATTGGGAGCGGGATCCCGCGGTACACGCAGCATCCAACACAAAGGTTGCGGGCGCGGGTGGTATTTACCTGCAGTCGAGAACAGGCGGTCAAGATCAAACCAGCATCCTCAATCCTGCATCCTCCCACAATTAACCAGATACAGAGCTTTTACACTTTTAGCAATAAGCTATGAACATGTCTGAGGAGAATGTCATTTCCCCTACTGTGCTGGACATCGCAGTGGAGTCTATCTCTCTCTCTCGTCTCCACCACACCCTGTGCGCTCGTCGCAGTGTCCGTGTCACAATAAAATATATAGGCCTACCTATAATATATGTCCCGTCGCAATCTAAACACTTTCCCTCTATCTGTGAGCAACTCCTCACAAATAAACAAACAACCCCTCTCTCGTGCACGCCTGCTCAATCTCATTCTGTTTGGGTAAATGTAATGTTTTTCGATCTCAATGAAAGACGTGAGTCACTACTTTCATTGAGGGGAAAAGTGTGTTACCGCGATAGTTATTGGCAGTTGAATATAACTTGTTTTCACAAAAAACGGAACAGAAAACAGAGAAAATTGTATTTTTATAAATCCTATAATACTATAGATTGTAAGTAGACTGTAGACTGAAGCTATAGATTCACTCACATGTTGCGGAAGAGCGCCCTCTCTCGTAAACACTGAAAACTCCAAATGACGTATACTACATATATAGGCGGTTTAGTGTTGGATTTGAAATGATGTACAGTATATATGCATGTCAATGGCAGTCAATGGATGGTTGAATGAATGAACATTCCCTGGTATCCTGCCCTTGTGGTATATCCTGAGTTCAGCTGTTTTACGTAGTTTTTGCCAATTTCAAGTAGAAATTAAGACTCATCTTTTGTCATCTCAAGAGCTGACAAAAGGTGTTACTAGTGACAAACAGGCACAGCAATTGCCACAGTTCCACTGGCACTGTCAGAAAGCTGTTGTCTTGTGTACATTATAATATGTCAAACGTTTTTGGCCGTGCACCTCCTGTTACCTCCTGAACTAGCTGATGCACCCCCCAACGCTAAGTCTCGTTGTATTTGGCCGAAAATTATACATTTTTAATATGATTATGGCAAATCACAGAATGTCACTGTATTGAGAGACATGCAGCTGCTGTATACTCCCGCAGCTGCATACATCTCCTTACAACTAGTGTTTTACCAGATTTTGACGTTTGTGCTAAATAACACCATCAAACCGCCATTACCCTTTTCATGTCCCACCCCCTAGAATTTGTTCGCGCACCACAAGGGGTGCACGCACCGCAGTTTGTGAACCCCGACACTTAAGGACATGCATGCAGGCATTGGTTCTGGTTAGGATCCCACATGGATCATAGGATAATATAACCATTTAGAGAAACAGCATACAGTGTACAATGGAAACAAGACCCCTACGGCTTTTTGTGTTATCCTTTTAGCATAACCCTTGACTGTTCTGTACTGTTAAGTTGTTAACTAACTTGTTAATGTATTCAATCGATATATATCAAAGTGCAAAGGACAATGTCAACCGTCCATATCCTTCAATATGAGGAAATCAGTATGAAGGGAGTATTATGCGTATAAATAGTGTCATTACATGGTTCAGCCTTAATGTTCTGTCACAAGACACAGTACAAGCTCACAATGCGTAGCATCCGCAGCACGTTGGGAGCTTCTAGGTCTGCTATTTTTTGGCATGCAGTGCCGTCATGACCAAGCATGAATCAGGCAGCAAAGCAGTTTCTAGGTTTCCAGGTCTAATGTTAAAACGATGATTCTCAAAAACACAGAATTTTATGTCTGCTTGCAGGGACCCAGACAACTGCTAGTTTTCTATTATTAAAAGGTAGCTAATTGCATTCTCCTGGTCTAAGATAGAATTAATATGTGAAGTTGACAACCACTGCTCTAAAAGAGAATAAGCTTAAGCTGGCTGGTTTCTGAAATGTAATCATGACATTACCTGCAGGCAAAGGGAAAACTGACTAGGAACATTATAAACCAGGACCACCCTGACCGGCCGAGTGGAAAATGTCATTCTTCTCCTCAATTAGCCTTTAGATGGAAAGAGACAGCGATGTATCCACCGTATTGATTCTTTGAGATCTGTGACAAATATAAATGGAGAGCTAGGCGGGCTCCCTCCCAGTTTGTGTTGAGGCAGGCATATTGTGGATGAACACACAAGTGCTCCACTCAAAATGACGTGTGTGAGAAATGCTGAATGGCTGGATCACCACTGATACTGACATAATAATAATATTATTCTGTGAATAAGCATTTCCCTTGGCTACTGTCTTGCACTATATCACATAATCAAGATTATTTGATTTGACATACTCTGTCTGTTAATTTAAACATGAAGAGAGCAAATAGACTCTTATGCCCGAGTTATACTTTGTTATATGATGGAGTCATGTGTTGAAAATCTAACCTGAGCTCACACAAAGCTCACACAAAGCAATGGATGTTGTGAGCTTATAGATCTGCAATTTTCAGCACGTGACTACCTGTACATTGTATGCCGATGTATAAATCCGCCATTGTCTCCACACAAGTCCAAACCCATTGTCTCCACACAAGTCCAAACCCATTGTCTCCACACAAGTCCAAACTCATACAGCGTACACCAGCCTCCAATAGCCATTTTACGAGCAAAACAACTATTCAGCACCATCTTACAAATTAACTATTCATATCGATTGGTTATTTTATTAGACAATAAAAATGCAAACAGTACATGGTACAGTCAAAGCACATTGGTCAAAAAGGATAGCACCGAAGAAAGACATTGCGGTCTTGTTTCCATTCGGGTCCCATGCATTCATTCACAAACACAACAATGACAATAATCGAGATATCTCAAAAACATGATAACTATGTACAGGTCGAAGTACAAATAAATCAAAATACAAATAAATCAATCAGAGGGGGGTATAGGGAGGTTGGGCAGTCACCTTCTCTCCTTTTGACCAATCAGAGGGGGGTATAGGGAGGTTGGGCAGTCACCTTCTCTCCTTTTGACCCGCTGACTTTGATAGGTGAATTTTCAGACTGGTTTTAAAGGATGCCAGTGATTTGCTTGTTTTGAGGGAAGTGGCAGGGCATTCCACACCTGAGTGGCAGTGCTGTGGAAATTGTTTTACCCATATTTGTTCTATATGTGGGTGGCACCAGATCATTATTTATGCTCCCTCTAGTGTTGTGGCTGTGAGAGTTGCTCACCTTTGTGATATATGGGCTGAATAAGTGCTCCAGCTAATGTCCTGAGAGCCCTCTTGTTAACAAAGGAGGGGATTCGCCCCAAGAATATTTTCCTTTGATTAACTTTTTTGATCGCCCTTGTTGCCATGCCTTCACCTGTCAGCTTATTGTCCAGGATACAGCCCAGATATGTTAGCCTGGCTAATAAGCCAGACTCAAATCACACTGTCGTGTGGTATTTGAGTCTGGAGATGCTGTGTATGGATCTTGTTTCCTGGGGGGCGGGTTCAAACATTTTCTCTTTGACGCAATTGGTCAGAGCTACTGTCAGTCAAAGGTCTCAAGCATTGAACGTCACTGTACCAAAGCCCGCCCATATTGCATACCGTGTCCCGATTGGCCACACCAGTTCTCTGGTGTAGGAAATGGGCGTACAATTGAGCCTCTCCAGACCGTAATCCGCCGGCAGGCACATTTTTTTTTGCCAACGGCTGATTCGGTCTGGCTTATTTACCAGGCTACAGATATGTAACCTCTACTTTGCTAGATATTACAATGTCGTCAACTCTGACATTGAAATCATTTACCCTACTAAGGGAGTGGATGGATTCTGTTAGAGAGACTGCGGCACTACACTGTTCTCTCTACATTCGACGTGTGCTATTCTTTAACTTATTGTAAGTTGTTCTCAATGAGAGAGTTAGCTAATTTCCTGAATTGTTGTAATTGTAATTTGTTTAATTCTTGTTTGCTGACAATATCACATTATGATTTGGTGCGTTCCAGGAGGGGCAGCGGAATGGAAAGGCAGGCGTTCCTGCAGGGAGATGGCCCAGCCTCCTCAGTCTAACGTGCCCTCGCAGCAGCTGCAGTGGTAGTGGCAGCGAGGCATCATTGTCAAGTGCTGGGAGCGAGTACTCCAGTGGCTCACACACTTGGGCAGAGGGACGCGGCTCTTCTAAACAGGTGTGGGTTTTTTTTATCCACCTGTGGTAAATAATGATAATCTAATAATTATAATAATCACCATGTCAACTCCATGCAAAGCTACAGCTTAAAATGCCAATGCCAAAAACTATTTGGCATTAAAAAAAAAAAAAACATAATAATAATTCTAATAAGGAAATAGATCTGCATGGATTAATGCCATGTCATGACTTGTGAATTTCTTGTCACTCACAGTGTGCAATAAGCCGGGAGAAGAGGATGAGTGCTGGGTCTATGTCAGCCAATCACTCGGTTCCTGTCGAGCAGCTTGATCTGGGTTGGAAGGAAGGCCACATCCTGAGGGGTCTAAAGCGGCTCCAGATGCGCAGCCCCAAGGAGCAGTCCTCACTTGCTTCTGGCCCACATTACAAAGACTGCATGACCTCCAACGAAGGCATATACTCTCTTGGAGTTAAGTGTGCTCCGCAGGCGACTGTCCCCAAACAGGCATGCACTGCAGGCAAACCTTTCAAGGCGGGAGCAGGGGGTACTGCCCTCGGTTCAGACTCCGATGATGCAGATGACGAATCGCCAAAGTCTAAGGAATGCTGTGATCAGCCTACAGAAGAGAGTCTTGGCTTGGAGCAATCAGATGTCCCAACCTTGGGTGAAGTGGTGGATGTTGAAACGAATCCTAATGACCACTGTCTTCAAAACGACCCTTTAAAACTTACAGGGAATCATGGACACTTTCTGTCACCTCTCCCGGACAACTTCTTGTTTGAGGGCCCCAATCTGAGACCTGGCATCAGCCCAACAGGGAGCCCCACCGACACAGTGACGTTAAACGGCAAAGAAACGGCAGAAAGAGACACGTCGTCAGGCTTGCAGAAGTTGAGTGACAGAAACAACAACCAGGAAAGGTCCACTGACCGCAAATCCAGGCTTGATTATGTCCGAAGACAACAGAACAGAACAGTCGCCAAGCAACTCGAAGCAGATGTGAACTCATCACTTCAACACGCTATAACAAGAGCACTGAGCAGTGAAGCGAGACAGCGTAGCTCTTCAATGGACACTCCGCATTGCAGAGACCAAGCAAGTCAAGCCAGTGACGAAGGCAAGGATCGCACCATCTTGGAATCCCCGCAGAAGAAACTTAAACCTCAGGCCTGTGACTCAGCGAGGAAGGCTTTCATCCTCCGGAGTAAGAGTGCAGATGGAGGGCCAGAACAACTCAAGCAGTTACATTCTCCCCTCCACCAGAAACTTATCAAGGTCCACAGGTCCAAAGGGCAGTCTAATCCCCCGGGACACAGCACTCCCAGCACAAAATCTAACCTCAGTAAGACTCCTGGTACAGGCAAGGGAGCGTTTCATAAAGTTGAGAAAGGTGAGAATCATCCTGTGAAAAGAACTGCAGGTTCTCTTGAGAGTGTGGGGCAAATTTCTCCGCTCTCATCACCAGTGAAACCCTCAAAGGCAATTAAGCCTCCAGGGCTAAGTGATTGCCCTAAGAGCCCAACTAAATCACCTTTGCATGTCTCCAAACTTCCATCAAGTAATAAATCTGGTGATGTCCAAGAAAGGCCCAGCTCTAGTAATTTATCCTGCTCTCCACTTAAACAACGGCGACAGGAACAGCACCCTGACTTGTCCAATTCGGAACACCGGTCCCCATCCCCACCCCTTCCACCCGGCCGAACCACATCACTACTCATTAGACCTGATTCTTTACCTAAAGCTCAAAAACCCATGATTCAACCACAAACCTCCACCACTGGGAAAACAAGCAGCAGCAAGCCTCAATTGGCATTACAGATGCAATCTCAAGTCTGTGATACTCGCCATATGGCCATACAAATGGGTGCTGACGTTATTAAGTCACCTAAACGTGTCTCTGCCAATGTTTACAATTTGCAATCACCCAGGTTAGCACCTGTAACCTCTGTCCCAATTCAAGAATCTGAAGATGCAGATCCAATGCAGTCATCTAACAACTGTACTGCATGCCCTAATGAAAACGGTGTCGTATTTATGGTGCCGAATCAGAACATGATGTCAGTATCGCAACAGAGTATTTGTGAGTCAACAGTTTCAGAGGTCTTGCCTCAGGCGTCCTCTAATATTCACTACCAAAGCATAGGCAACAATCCTCAGAGCTCCAACTCAAGAGTGTTGATAACAATTCTACCAGGGAATGCTAAGCCCCTTGAGACAAACACAGGCCAGGGGACCAGTACATTCCTAGTTCTGGGAAGACATAACAAAGGTGATGCAAACTCTGTTTCCAAAAGTCTTCAGGCATTTGAGACCTTCAGTTGTGATCCCCATGGTCCTCAGGTGATGCGTGGCATCAGTGAAACTGGCACCAAGGATAAAATCCGGCGAAAGATTGAGACCCGTTGTAGTTCACTGGGTTCTGAGCCCTCAGTCCTACCTCCTGCAGCAGACAGTGGTGTGATGCTGGACTGGGGCTTTGATGAGGAAGGTTGGCTGTTCAAACGGTCTGTGTCCGTCTCAACCAGACCTCCTCTTAAACCAGTCATGGGCATGAACGGGGCTAAGGCTCGCAGCCAGAGCTTTGGTGCACGATACATGGACCGGCCAAACTTCAACCGATATGGAAAGGGCCGCACCCAGATCAAAACTCACTCAGGAAGCTCATTGAACTCTCTAGGCGACGTCTTCCCTGGAAGTATGAGTTGCTCCAGCAGTTATCACTGTCCAATGAACCGCTCCCTTTTGAACAACTTTCTAATTGAGGAGGGCTTGCAAATCCCATCACTTTTGGCATCCTCAAGTGAAAGGCTCCAAAGTCTAAAACAACAACGAGAGCAAGTCAGGCGTCTTCAGATTGAGCAACAGTTCTCAAGCGCCTTCGGGGAGCCAGTGTCTGAGGAGCCGGAGAGACAGAGTGCTATAACCACCATTGAGGAGAAGGTGATGCTTGGAATAGAGGAGAACCTGCACAAGTCTCAGGAACAGGAGAAGAACAGTGAGGCAAAGCAGAAATCTGGCTCGTCCTTGGCAAACTGGTTTGGTTTCCGTAAAAGTAAACTTCCTGCTCCAAGTGCCAAAAAGACTGATCCGCCTAAAGTCAAAGAAGAGAAGAAGGAGCAAAAGATCACATCCCTTCTGGGGGGAAAGCAGACCAAGTGTGATAAAAAGAAGGAGAGAAGGAAAAGTGATGGAAAAGACTGGTAAGGAATTTAAGATGAACAAGGTGATGTGTTAACAGAAATGGATAGGACAGCTAAGAAACCAGGAGTATGGAATCAGAAATTTTAATTAATAATTGAAAGTACATTTTCAGGAGAGAACAAAATGTTTCAACATTTATCCAAGAGCAAAAACCTTACTTATGATGACACATTATATTGTAATAAACCCTCTTGCTCATAGCACATGAACTGTAAAGTTGCTTTTGGGCTAAATGTTTCCTGTTTCACTTTTGTATTCAAAAGCTGCTTCAGGGAAACAATCTTTGTAAACTCTTTACTAAAGCATCTCAGTCATCACATCACAAATGCATGAAACGTAACAAGTTTGCCTTTGAGAGATATTGAGCTCATGATTTTCATACTCGTTCTGCCCATGAAGTGATTTACAACCATGCTTAACCATGCTCATTTTTATCAAGTGCTCTTAGATATGTATCACTCCTCTAAGCCCTGTGAGTAGCGGAGACACATCTCATACAGACACATCAAAGCTAGCTTTTCCAGGTAGAATGTAATTCATCAAGTGGAGCACCGGGGGCATGTTCACAGTCAATATATGAGGGAATCTCAGATTATTGTGGGTTTTGTTGAAGAACTGTTCTCTTTTAGCTCTGTGGGGAGGAGAGAGGCCCATGATGCCGTGCGTTCCTGTATCTCAATGCCATGTCCTGGAATGTCTTTGAATGACCAACAAGGACCTATTGACATCTGTGGGGACCCAAAGGTAAAGGTAGATCACCATACCCAATTTGACTATATTCTCTCTCTCTCTCACACACACACACACACACACACACACACACACACACACACAACGCCGTAACAATGAGCTGCACATCAATGTTATAATACTGGAAATCTGGAACAATAACAAACTCACAGTCACAACCAGCCATATTTTCTTATACAACACGAAAGCACGCAAAAAATAAGTGGAACACACTCAGGATTCAAAAGGCTTTGTCACATCCAGCCAAGCTGCACGGGGAGTGGGGACTAAACACACACATACACGTCGCACACACACACACTCTTTATTTTGGGCAGCGGTGGCCTAAGGGTTAGAGGAGCGCCCTTGTTGCCGAAAGGTTGCCGGTTCGATTCCCCGGACGGGCAGGAAAAATCTGGGTCGGGAAGTGATTGGTCATTACTCACCCAACACCGCTGAAGTGCCCTTGAGAAAAGCACTGAACACCCAACTGCTCCGGTAGAGCTGCTTAGTGGCAAACAGTATAAGACTGTGGTTGTACTGGTAAGGTTTTAATGTGTGTGTCTGTGTTTCTATGTGCAGGGCGTTGCTGAAAATGAGCACTTGTGCTCAGCTACTACCCTGGGTAAATAAAAAATCACACCCGTGTGAAATGAGTGGTGCAACTCCCCTCTCTCTCTCTAAACATCGGGACATAGTCACATAGGGACATTGCTGTTCCTTGGAGTGGTTGCACCACTCAAAAATAAATAAAAAACACACATACACTCACACACACAACTCTGCAGTGCACAACCAAGCCCAGGCGGGGGCACTGAATTTGAGACTCGAACAGCCATAGCCTATAAAGTGTAACGATCAATCATCAATAAGCCGCATCGCATGTATATAAATATATACAAATTTATATCATGGCTGATCATACCATGGTCGACGCTTTGTTACAATGCCAAGCTTTTCTTGAAAAGTTCTTCTTGAAAAAGGCTTTGCCTGTAAATCCACCACCAAATCTGTTTCTTCTCCTCCTCCAGCCATTTTCTGCGTTTGTTTGTGAGTTAAATCTGTTAATTTAGCGAGCTCAATCAACCCATAGACGGAAGCTTACAAACTCGCAGAAAGAAGTTTGAAAAACCGGTTCTCTTTTTCTTATTGGACATTTTCTTCTCATTGGAGGCAGCGTGTCCAGCCTGTCTGAGTGAGAGACAGGCAGTGTCTGAAATAAATACAATATTTTTGTGAAAAATAAACAACCGACGTATCGGCAACAACGTGGCTACGTAACAGGTGACGTTATGAAATACGAGTCTGCTGCCTGCTGGGCAGACTGAGTAGCGAGAGTGACAACAGATTCACGGAACGCAGCGAAGCAGGCTGGAACCCAAGCTATCAATAATCTGCCTCCCACAGTACTCCATGTAGGTAGGCCTATACTCCAAGTCTTAGTTTACATCTGTGTGTGTGGGTGTTGTTCCACCCGCCTGAACCCCTGATACAGTATTTCACAAGGTAACTGGAAAATTGGGCCCCTGAGGATTTACATAAGGCCCAATATTTCCACACATTTCTACAAATTGCTACAAAACCTAATTGTCATTTTTGGGATAAACAAGAAGTTGAAGGGTAAATTTAGGTCTGATAATGATGTAAAATAATGTGTACTTTACATTATATCCAACCATTTTCCAAAGCATACATTTATTCACCTGCATAATGTTGAGGTGCCCACAAGGTGTAGGTGCCCACTGGACCTGTATCCTTAACAAATACTAATTTGGGCCCCTCCTAAAAGACAGAGGAGAGGACCAACTAACTACTGTAAGGATTTAATAGTCGGTTCAATAATTACTCAAGTTATTAACTAATTAATGCAATTGAGAATGAACCAAAACCAAAATAGCATCCTTATATTGACACAGTAAATAATTTAAAGCGGCACTAGTCATCTTTGCCAAAGTAAGCACTTCCACTTTTAACCCTATTTAGTGCCAGTATGCACATTAGTCATATCTCTATACAGTTCATAGAGAAAAGCAACTGCTTTGTTCAGTGACTTCAGTCAGCCAGATCCTATCTTTAATGCAGTTTAGTTGTACATGCTGTGCGCAAATGGGAGAGTTATAGTCTAGACAGGTTTATTGCATTAGAGGTTATT